>NW_023494796.1:20262582-20537582 GCF_904425465.1 Colossoma macropomum | reverse complement strand
TATGCAACATCTTACTTGGGGGTCTCCACTCACTTCAACCATATTATTCTCTATGCAGGAATGCAATTTTTCCTTTTAACTGGACAAAAAGGTTTATAAAGAAAAATAATAAAAGCAATAATTAACCATATAAATGCAAAATAAAAAAACAAGCAACTATATTGTCTTTATAAAAAATAAAAGTTGTAAAAGTTTCACATAATTGCTGCTTTTTTGATTATTTAGAAGCAAATTTAATGTCAGTCCACTCCAACCCAAAATCATGACTGGCCCAAATGAAATTAAAAATAAGCAAGAGTAGTTCTTGTATGTCATTGCTCCAAAGGACCTATTTTTGCATTTTTTTTCAATACATTTTTTTTAAAGAAAGCACTTGCTTTATACAAAACTTGAAAGCACTAGAATATAAAAGCAATCGTACATTCCCTCAAGATGGAGCATTCTTGTTCTGAACAGAGTGGCCTTCAGTGTTGAGTGTTGTAAATTCAGTTGACACAAAATGTTGTTAAAGATCACAGAGTAGGACTCATTAAGACTAGATTAAAGCTTCGGTCTTCAATTCCACAACACATTGTGCGTTTGTGATCATCCAAATGAAATACAGTGTGATAATAGCTTTTAACAACTTTCATTAATGGATGAATGCAGAACAAGCAGCTGGAGTTGTGTTTGTAGGACCTTGATGTTCTCGCTGCTTTGGGCAGGTAGTGCCACTTGAAGAGAGGCATTATAAGAAGTGGAGTTCTTATGGGCAAGTCATTGTATAACCAGCCATACATCAATATATCCTTTTAACATCAGCCTAACGTCCAGCCCACTACAGACTGCACGTCATTCACATGGAGCCACAGCAAGTGAACATTTGATGAGCGTTATTACACTTTTCCCTTAAACAAGTTCCCTCTGTCCACTGAATCAATCGATCAATCAATCAATCAATCAAAAATCCACTGTAGCCACTGTAGTAACTTATTACACTCCACTTTCAAGTCTAATTACTATATGTAATATATCACATATATATTATGATGTAAATATATATATATTTATACATCACATAGCAGCGATGCGTTATTCGCATTTATAAGCAGCACAGTTTGCTTCCTGGTATGTTAAATCTGCAATGAGAGACTGTCACACAGTAAAATGTTGTGAAGATGAAGTCGCTTCACTTTCGAATTCTCTCGTTCCACCTTAAATGGTGCCGCATTTACATTCTGTGCCTCAGTTAGAATTTAAGGTGGAACGGGTAAATTCGAACAAGAAGGTGGAGAATAAGAAGCGACTTCAGCCTCGTAAAACAGTCGAATGCTGAGAGACATTTAACAATAACCTGCTCTACTTTTGAATAAAAGTTTCCTGAGGGAAAGGGGAGGAAAGCGACTAAAGCTTAAAGCAGAGCGGAGTAAATCTGCGCTCTCATTTATATTGTTTAGTCTATACTAGGACATTATCACGTACTGAGACATAGTGGACATTAAATGTTGCGGCTCCCAAGGTGGTTTGATTTTTGTTGAAAGGTCAAAATGGCTCTTCTTATCATTTGTGTTGTGACTCCTGATCTAACCTGGCTTTTAATGCAGAGGGAGCTGGTCGGATTTCTCACTCATCCAGTGGTGTTTTTGTTATGTGCTGCCACAGACTGTCCGGGCGCTGCACTTCCGCACTTCTAAGTTCCGCCTTTTGCGTTCCGTCAACATTACGCTATAAATTAAATATTTAGAAAATCGATTTTTGACATTTGTGAATCGATTCAGAATCATTCATGTCCGCATCGCGATGCATCTAAGAATCAATTTTTTCCCGCACCCCTAATATATATATATATATATATATATATATATATATATATATATATATGACAGTCAATCAAGCAATCAACCTGTCAATCAACCAATCATCAGTCAATCTGTCACTCAGACAACCAATCAATCAATCAATAGGTCAGCCAAACATTCGATTAATCAATTAATCAATCAATCAATCAATCAGCCAGTAAATCAATCAATTAATCAGTCAGTCAGTCAATCAGCCAGTCAATCAATCAGTCAGTCAGCCAGTAAATCAATCAGTCAACCAATTCGTTTTTTTTAGTTTTGTTCTACCTCTTATTATTATTCATGTATTTATTTTGTCATACATTATCTCACAGTATGCACTGTAACATTTGTTACATGTATCTTTTGTTCTTCCACTATCAATTGTTGTTACTACATAAGCAACAATCAATCAGTCAGTCAATCAATCAGTCAGTCAGTCAGTCAATCAATCAATCAAACAGCAGGACATTAACAGGTGCTAAATCCTGATTTCAGTCAGTTTTCAGCTTTCAAAATTCATAGTTAATGATAAGCTGCTCTCAGTCAGGAAGTGACAGCAGACAGAGATTATAGACTGCAGAGGAATATCACTGGAGCTCATTAATAGTTTCATCATAACAGAGGATAAAATGAACACGACTAAAGATAAAAAGAGAGGGAGAGGGAGAGGGAGAGAGAGAGAGACCAAGAGAGAGCAGCAGAGACAGAATGGCATTAAGGTGAATCTTGCATGCCACCACACAGGTTGATGAAGCGTCTTATTAATTGTAGGTTTTGAGCTGAACGGGAAGAAAAATACAGCAGTGCTTAATTGAATGGAAATAAAAGAAAATGTTAGAAATTGTCAAGAAAGGGAGGGGCAGAGGGAGAAATGGGTGCCAATGAAAGGAACTGATTTTGAGATGAGAGAGGGATGAAATAGATAAATGGTCGCAAGGGAGATCAGGGGAGGAAGGGACGAGAACTGAGAACAGCATGAGTGAGATGAAGAGAAAAAAGAAACACTCTCTCTGTTTCCTCAAAGACACACAGCACCCATATTAGAGAGTTTACATTTCACACAGCACAGTCACATGACTGTCAGAGTCAGAACTGACAGATGAACACTTCTATTATACAGGCATATGGAGACGTTTGAACACCCCATGACCCCCGTTTAATCAGTTAACACTGCTAATCTTCGACAGGGAACAAACTTTACGTTTTATCAGCACATTTTAGTGCACAGTTTCTATGTGTTTACAGAGTTTAACATCACTAACACAAATATAAAAATATATAACTTGTGCACAAACTACATTTTATTTTTTCCAATACATTAAATTCAGCAAATAAACAGTAACTGTGTATTAAAATGTGCAGAAGTGTGTTCCCTGTAGAGGACGTGTTCATTTATTTTCAGATAGAAAATCAACAAAACGTAATTTGACCAGGGGCGCCCAAACTTTAACATATAATTATATATAAAGTAACATATGTTGGAGAAAAGTAATGATGAACGATTTTCCCTGTAACTATAGTAATATATCATACACATCGTACACTTGCTCAAGTACTCAACTTATTTTAATCTATAAAAACAACAAATATAACAAAAAGTTCTACATGAGGTGGTGGGGTACTCCCCCACTGGTGTTTCTCAGTGATTTCAGTCCTGTCCAAACACTCCATGTCAGTTATTTTTATGGACTACAGGCTCCCACGTCAGTAAAGATTCTGCCGCCTTTTACCGTCTGTAAACTGAGCCATAGAAATGACCTCAGGTCACAATAATCCCGTGTGAATTGACATGTCAGTAAATGTTATCATACCCTGTGGAAAAGAAGTTTCTTAAGTATGGAGACACTCGAAGAAGTGCTCAGTTGTGTTCTCTGACAAGGCTCCAGTCAGCTTCTTATTCGATAGCTTCTTGTTTGAATTTTCCTGTTCCACCTTAAATGGTGCATCAGTTATTAAAGTGCCTGAGGCGCCACAATATAACTGCTGCACTGTTTAAGGAGGATCAGGAAAATTCAAACAAGCCAGCTTCAGCCTTCAGCCTCACTGTTTTCTGTGGCTAAAATCAGGCCGATGTGTAACGTTACTGTCCTGACTCACATGTACAACTCAGAACAAAACTACAGAAAAAAAGATTTTATGCAGTGAAGTTGACTGTTATCTGTGAATACCCAAGCTAATGCTGATGCTATTGATGAACTACATTCACTTAAGACAGCGAGGTAACCGGATACACTGGGTTCTTTAGTAAAGAAAATGGTTCTCCACAGAACTATGAAGACTCAAAGAACTTTTTGCATGATTGAAGGGTTCTTTGCATCATGAAAGTTTCTTCAGATTGATGGAGAATGTGTTGTATATTTTTTCAAAAAGGTTCTATATAGCACCAAACAATGTTCTGCTATTGTTACAATGTCAAGCTTGAAGAACCTTTTTGATGCTATATAGAAACTTTTTTATCATGCAAAAGGTTTTTGGGTGTTCATGATTTTATATAGAACTATTTTCTTTACTAAAGAACAATCATTTTTAAGTGTGTAGGGTAACAGAATAACATCTAAATGAATTGTTTTAACTTCTTTTCTACTTTTTCTGGAGTGAAGGCAGAGCGTGAATCGAGTAACTGCTCCCATCTCTGCATTTAGACCGAGATTTCTTATCCAGTGCACTATAACATTACAGATATCCTGAGCTAAACTGGCGTCACTGCAGTCTTATTATTCAGTAACTACAGGGACTCCAATACAAACTGGCTGAGCTACTCTTAGATTATAGGAGTGTGTAATAAAACTTTGGGCCCATCGGCCGGCCTTGGCCAATTGAAGGGTTAAACAGTGAAACAGTAAGCCCAGTGAAACCTTAACCAAATATTTTAACTTAAAGTTACTCAAATGCCACCTGACCACTGATAAGCTCTACATGTAGTGAGATTTATAGAGACTCACGTTAGTGCTACACTTTCCAGTTCATTCGTCACCAGCTCGCAATGGTCCTACCTTCAAACCCTCCAACAAATGTGATTCTGGAGTTGTCCACGTCAACGAAACCCCACAAGCAGCCTTGATCAGATGCAGGAGACACCGCGCAGTAAAGCCCCCAAACCAATTAACATGGAGGAGTCACCTTGTCTTTGGCTATGACGTGCTGTCAGAGCATCAGAGGGGTTTCCAAACACCACCTCCACACACACACACGCCTCTGTTGATTGATGATGGGATTGTTTGAGGTGTCGGAACTGCAGGACCCTCGCTTCAGTTAGGAAACGGCCCACCTCAGCAAATTCTAATTGCACCCGCTGCCTCACTCCATCAAAGCACTGTACTGTAGCTTTGATTAAGGTTAATGGAAACAGCAGCTCTAGAGCCAAGTGGCCGGACAATTTCGGCCAAGTAGGGATGTCCCGATCCAGCTTTGCCCCCAATTCTGATCAGAGTTCTTTAATATTGATTATCAGCCAATACTGAGTACAGGTTCGATATTTGTTTATACTGCATTACGGCCACTCTTCAGTTACATTAACACTAGTAAAACTAACCTAATGTAGCTAAGATATGGTAAACCGCCAATTGCTTTAAAGCGCTAATATCATCAAGATTGTTTCTGGACATCTGGTGGCCCTAAGTGAAATCCTACTTGGGGGGCAGTGACCCATCTTAATCAGTAGTTCATTCATTTTGATCAGAAGAATAATTAAAAGAATTCTAAGGAAGGGACAATACTAAGTACGTGTGGGGGCCCCCTAGTGGCTTGGAGGCCCAGAGAAACTGCTTATACCACTTACAGTACGAAACGGCCCTCCATATCAAAGGAAATTGAAATTTTTGATTTTTAAAAATACAATGAAACTTCCAAAATGTGCTGTTCATGCCCTAGTCCATACAGTCAATAAGTGACACTTCAAAACAGCCCATTTTGAGTACATTGTCTTTGTGACGTCACAAAAACCAATACATTTTACACATATCCACATATCCACCTATTTATCCTACAGTAGTTTAGCTCCGCCCATTCACAATAAAGTTATAAGGAGTGTTTCAGCCCACATAAACATCTTAACTGCACTGAAAACATTATCACTGCTGATAGGACTGTTGAACTGTTTTCATTTTCCTCTTAACTTTCCTCTTAACTTTCATGCTGCAGACTTGTAAACCACTTGTTAACCTCTAAAAATGTTCTGCAAGTTGGACAGTGTCTATTTCCGTCACTTCTACAACAGTAAATAGACCACAGTGAAGTGAAATAGTAAATAATAAATAATAAATTATGCTTTGATTGGCTACAATACTGATATTTTTACTTTTTTGGCCAATTTTTGCTGTGGCCTATTCCCACATGCTAACTAGGCCTCCACCTACCAGGCTGGGAGGGTAAAGGCTAGCACATCCTTTATATGAGACACATGAACCCAGCCACATCTTCTCAGCCACAGTGCAACATTGGTAAGCTCAATACGCTCGGAGGAGAACACAAATCAATTCTGTTACGTCAGCAAATAGATGGTGGCTCGCATCGCGCTTAGCGGGGTGGGGTAGGGTGGGGGAGTGGGAGCACCATCCCACCCACCCAGAGACAGTATGGTCAGTTATGGTTCTTCAAGGGTTCTTTAGTAAAGAAAATGATTCTATATAGAGCAGCCATGAACACTCAAAGAACCTTTTGCATGCTTATGATTGTGCTGTAGATGGTTCTATATAGAACCTTTTTGAAAAGGGTTCTATATAGTACCAAAAAGGATTCTTCTGTTGCTACAAGCTTAACATTTTAACAATAGCAGAACTCTTATTGGTGTTATATAGAACCCTTTTCAGCAATTTCTACATCAATCTGAAGAACATTTTGCCATGCAAAGAACCATGTAGATCCAAGGGGTTCTACATAGAACCATTAAAGGCTTAAAGAACCCCTCAAAAACCATCATTTTTAAGTGTGTGTTCAGGGATTGAGCACAGAATCTCACAATGACAGGGCCAACACAGATATCTGCACCACTTAAGCGCCTCAATGCTGTTTTTTTGGAATTGGGACACGCTTACAAGAAAGGCTTGAATAGATGATGAAATTGGCAGAGTGTGTGTAATTTAGAAAATATTTAAGAAAAAAAATCTTGCCGCTCCTTTTGATGGGGCCTGCTGAATTGACAACGTGAAAATAACGTGTTCAGTGGAGAGAGAGGACAGTGGTCAGAGGTGCCTTATCAAAGATGATATTATGGTGTCATTGGAGCCTCCTAATGGGGGCAGTGCGCTGGCTATCAGCCCGCAGGGCAGCTTATGCTGCTCCACTTGTTTTCTATTGCCCAATCTGCTGTGGGGCAGTCAGTTTCTTCAGCCAAAGTGAAGCGAGTGGAAAAAATATGAGCACGTTAAAGCTATAAGTTTTGCATTAATGTGAACTACTTTGGGAATTATGATACATTAAGGAGAAAAGGTTATGAATATCCACAGATCCTGTAAGGCTAAGGCAAATTAAGGCATGTATCATTGACTTATCACAAGTCATATTACTGGATTTGCATTAATGTGACTACTTAAAGTGTTATGGCACTGTGAGTTGAAAAATTTTTATCTACAAAAGCTAGCTTTATGGCCAATGACTGGCTAAGGCTAGTATAATCGACCAATCACAAGTCATGTTATTCAATTTGCATTAATGAGGACAAAGAGACCTGGAGGTATAGGAGGTACTCCTTATGGGGAGTAAAATGTCATTTGGATGCTTTATGTAGGTCACCTCTTTCTGCAGGCTCTCTAATGGTCATTCCACTAGCAGAATAGAAATCAACTGTGATATTTTAAATCAGATTAGATTATCTAGGACACTATTGGCTCTCTGTGTGTGAAATGTTGTGACTCTCTGTTGAGCTGCTAGTGAAGAATGAGTAGTGGAAGAGCAGGGGTGGAAGCTCTTCGAAGTCACAGAAGTTCACACCTATTTTACAACCCCCTTTCCAAAAATGTTGGGATACTGTGCAAAATCTAAATATAAACAGAATGCAGCGATGTGCAAATCATGTAACTCCTCTATTTAAATGAAAATAGTGCAAAGGCAAAACATCAAACATTGAAACTGAGAAATTTTATAGATTTTTTGAAAAATACATGCCCATTTTGAATTTGATGTCAGCATTACATTTCAAAAAGGTGGCACAGGAGCATATTTACCACTGTGCTGCATCACCACTTCTTTTAACAACACTCTGGAAGCGTTTGGGAACTGAGGACACTCTGCTGTAGTTTTGAAAGTGAAATGTTTTCCTGTTCTTGCTTGATACAGTATTTCAGCTGTGCAACAGTTCAGGGTCTCCTTTGTCATATTTTTCATTTCATAATGTGCCAAATGTTTTCAGTGGGTGACAGGTCTGGACTGCAGACAGGTCAGTTTAGCACCTGGACTCTTTCATGACAGAGCCATGCCATGGGTGGTTTGACATTGTCTTGCTGAAATAATCAAGGCCTTCTCTGAAAAAGACGTTGTCTGGATGGCAGCATATGTTGCCGAAACATGTATATATCTTTCAGCATTAAAGGTGCCTTCACAGATGTGTACGTCACCCATGCCATGTGCACTAATGCACCCCTATACCATCATATGTGCTGGATTTTGAACTGTGCACTGATAACAAGCTGAGTGGTCTTTAGCCTGGAGGACACAGTATCCATGATTTCCAAAAGGAATTTACAAGAAAAGGATTTGTCGGACCACAGAACACTTTTCCACTTCTCAAATGAGCTCGGGTCCAGAGAAGGTGGTGGCGTTTCTGGATCTTGTTTATTCATGATTTCTTCTTTGCGTTTTAGAGTGTTAACTTGCATTTGTGGATGCAGCGACGGACTGTGTTTACAGACAGAGGTTTTGGGAAGTGTTCCTGAGCCCATGCAGTGATTTCCACTACAGAATCCTGTCTGTTTTAATGCACTGCCACCTGAGGGTCCAAAGATTAGTTTTCAGCCTTGTCCATTGTATACAGAGATTTCTCCAGATTCTCTGAATCTTTTAATGATATTATGTACCGTAGATGACGAAATCCATAAGTTCTTTGCTATTTTTGTTGATAAATGTTATTCTTGAATTGTTGCACTATTTGCCAGCGTCTTTCACAGAGTGGTGAACCCCTCCTCATCTTAACTTCTGAAAGACTCAGCCTCTCTGTGATGCTCTTTTTGTACCCAATCATGTTACTGACCTGTTGCCACGTAACCACCAGATTTTGCCCAAATTCAAAATGGGCATATATTTTTCAAAAAACAATAAAATTTCTCAGTTTCAATATTTGACAAGATGTCTTTGTACTATTTTGAATTAAATATAAAGTTTAAATAATTTACACATCACTGTCCTTTGTTTTTATTTACATTTTGCACAGCGCCCCAATTATTTGGAAACAGGGTTATATTATCATTTCACTTTTCAAACTTTTTTGTTCAAAGATTCAGCAAAAATGACCCCTGCCTGTGTAGCATTTGCACTCATGTCACTTTCAGCGGAACTGCTTACAAATGGTAGGTCCTGGAAACAAAAGGGGAAACAAATTTCATTTGGAGCAAATATACATAGATTGCACTTAGAAGGCAGTTATTCATTTTGCTGAAAAATCTAAAAACTTATCAAGTAAAAAATCAAAATTGTTCCTCACTCTCTTCTATCAACAGAAATGTGATGGCCATGAAATGCAATTGCTTTAAAGGTCCCTCAGCTTTGTGTGTGTGTAAAATTGAACTGTGAGAAAGTGAGCAAGCAAGTCAACATTTACAAAGGTGTTATTAATGTATTTAAACACTTGATTTTTGATTGCGGCAGTTGTACACTTTTATATTTTAAGAAAGCTACAGCTGTGCTATCCGTTTTATCGCAGCACTGCCATTTTTGTGGAGAGGTGTGAATTGTTTTCACAGCAGGGGGTTCTCACTCCTCCCATTTCACCCCTCATTGCTCCCTAGCAGCTCAACGCAGTGTCACAACAGTTTACACACAGAGCCAAGAGAACGTTACAGGGACAAAACTATAAAATCATTTGATTGTATTCGTAGTGGCCAGCAACATGACCACTAGAGGGCCTGCCCAAAAAGGCAACAAGCTTACTGGTTGCAGTTGTTAAATCAACAGTGTAAAATTATACTGTCTTCTGTCTTTATATGTTAAATGTTGTAATAAACGTTCAAAACAGTAGTAGTAAATCATACATGTTGTGATTTATAGTAAGAAATTAGCCCATTTCTCAACAAGGCAGCATGCTATTGTGCTGTTGCTGTGCTTTTTAAAGGCTGCCTTTGTTGTCATCAAGAGAAAATGTCATCAAAAAGAATGAAAAAGAAACTCTGCTCCAGCTTTCATTATAAGGCCATTCCAAATGCCACCCATTTCATAAATATCAGCTAATGATGCACAGTTTTGGATGAGCTTGAGTGAAGGTCTAACACAAATTCAGTAGATCCAGGCTTCTTCTCCACTATCCTTCCTCACATTTCTGTCATTAGGCCTCAGCTCTCGCCCAGTTCTAATATGCTGTCATTGTTTCTGGCCCAGTGTAAAACTTCCTGCTGCTTCTTTGACTGACACATCTGCAATTTGGGCGCCCTGCTATTTGTCCTTTATGACAAATTGTCAGCCATGGTCGTCTCCCATTGCTATAGAATACCAGCAATTATTGGAGAAACATGTTTGTATTAGTACAGCTGAAATTTTCTGTCCTTTATCTGCTCTTTTACTCTGTTTACCGACTCCCTCAAAGAAAGAAAGCTTCCCAAATAGTTCTTGGCTTGGATGTACGGTTCTTTATTGGTATAGAACCTCTTTTCATGGAAGCCATGAAATGGCAGCTGCAATGTTGAAAGTATGAAGGCTGAGAGAGTGGGTGTGGCTATTTGTGTAGGATTGGATGCCTGACAGCCTGTAGAATCACATGCCTTTGCAGAAATATGCTAAAATGGTGGCGACTTCACATTTTAAAGTTTATCAGACGGAGGATACAGTGCCAAGTAACGTACATGTGAACTAACAAGGAAAACGCAGTATTGTTTATTATGTCAACTTTAAAGGAGCATTAATAGAAAGCCCCTTTAAGGAAGCAAACGTGTTTTTTTTTATAGCATCATGCCAAAGATAGGGCTGACCATTTTGATTAAAACAATTAAGTTAATACAACAATGGTCATTTTTTCTTATTATCACTGGACACTTGACTTCATTGGTTTATCCAGCCCTGCTACAAGGACACATTTTATTGCCATGTATGGGAGAATATTAATCAACGGGGTTAATTACAGCCAATTAATTAATTGATTTATTGCAAGAGGGAAGTGCGACGGAGAGTTGCGTGGGAGGATTCTGACATTGTCCTTTCGTTCAGAAGCAAGTGGCAGCTAAATCGACAGCTAATTAATGGCGAGGCAGATTGATGGCAGCTGAGCCAGAATGGCAAGGATAGCTAAACGAAAAGTGCTCTGTGAGTCAGTTCTTCACGGCAGTGTGGAAAGTGCAGACGCAGGAGTGAAAACAGCTTCTCCTCTTTGTCCTCATCTTCATAACACTATTGACTGCACTCATTTCACCAAATCAGTCTCTAAATGCTACTGCAGGCCAAAGCGCATCAAACTACATTTGTGCTATGCAGTCCATCCACTATGCTGAAAATGTTTTATAGTGCTTTTATTGAGTGCTTGGTTCAGCCAAAAATGATATACATGTTCCTGTTGCCCCAAATCTGGTCAGTTAGCAAAGACATGTTTGGTGTCTGAAGTTTGCTAATCCAGCTAACAAATAATGGAAGCTAATACCCAGCTAGCATCATGCCAACTGCACAGACTTACTCAAGTGGTTTCTGAAACCATGCAAACAAGTCTATTTGAGATAACTTCACAACTCGACACGGTCTGAGGCAAGTCTGTGATGATTTAGGCATGCCTTTTGGACTAATCGGCTGCTGCCATTACAGCCCTGATCCGCTGAGGCATTTACTCTACAAGACTCTACAAGAAGATGCCCTGTGGTATCTGGCAGCAAGACATTAACAGCAGATCCTTTAAGTCCAGGAAGTTGCAGGGGGGAGCTGCCGTGGATTGAATTTTTTGTTCAGGCACATCCCACAGAAGCTCAATCAGATTTAGATCTGGGGAATTTGGAGGCCAGGGCAACACCTTGAACTCTTCATCATGTTCCTTAAACCATTCCTGAGCTATTTATGCCATGTGGTGCTAAAAGAGGCCACTGCTATTTGAGAATACCATTGCCATGATGGGGTGTTCCTGGTCCACAATGACATTAAGGTAGATGTCATTGATGTCCATACAAATGGCCCGGACCCAGAGTTTCACTGCTCAGAGCATCGCAATCCCTCCTCCAACTAATCTGCTTCCCACATTGTATCCTGGTGCCATCACTTCCCCAGGTAAACAGTGCACACTTACCCAGATGTTCACCTGATATAAAAGACATTGGGGCTCATTGGACCAGACAACCATCTTCCATTGTTCCAAGGTTCAGTTTAGACGATCACGTGCCTATTGTAGACACTTTCGGTATTGAACAGGGATTAGCATGGGCACTGTGACCAGTTTGCAGCTATGCAACCCCATATAAAGCAGGATGCAATGCACTTAGCCATTATTGAAAATTTCTGTGATTTGTACACAGTAGCCCTTCTGTTAGTTCAGACCAGACGGATCATGCATCAGTGAGCCTTGGGCACCCATCACTTTGTCACTCGTTTGTATTTTGTGCCTCTTTACACCGGTCAATAGGTACTCACCACAGCTGACCGGGTACAAACCACAAGCCTTGCTGTTTCTAAGATGCTGTGACCCAGGCGCTTATTAAAGACACTCAGGTTTGTATGCCTGCCCATTTCTCAAACATCCAACATGTTGACAATGAGAAACGACTGTTCGTGTACTGTTTAATATAACCCAGATCTTGACATGCACCACTGTTACAAGATAATCAGTGTCTGCTTCATCTTAATATTTTGGCTCATCCGTGTTAGCTTATTTGTTAGCTTCATTTTTCACTTACCTATACCAAACAATCTTATGCCACCATTTCCTCAACTAATTTCACAGCCCTATTTCCACATCTTTGTCCAGAAAGCATCAATTTCATACATCCACAGCAAAGCAAGATGTCTAAATAAAGGGAAAAGAATAAAAAGCATTAGGGTTGTATAAATTATTCCACCTTCAGTTCCGGCTAAGCTTAAAAGTAGGACAAAGGAAAAAAAGTAAACTTAGAGCTGGGGTAGTGGGCAGCATTGCACCATTTCCTTCTATAAAATGGTAATGCCAACAAAGATAAATAATACTTCAAGGGACCGAAGAAGCTGTCAGGCTCTGATACAATAAATTCTGAGCCTTCAATAGAATAGCCATTTGTCTAACCGCAATCACAACCATCTGAACAATGCTCCAAAGTTTGGAATGCACCAGAGCTGAAAAGCTAACTTATCTGTAACTCATAAAGGATTCACCCTACATGGACGCATGTACCATTAAATTGAACCTGATAGTGTGTCTCATTCAAGAAGTAGTTCATACACTACTTATAAAATCGAGGTGATCGGATGGGGCTAAACTGCTGTAGACATCAAAATGCATTTACATTTGCAGCATTTGGTAGATGCTCGTGTCGAGAGTGATAATGTTACAGAGATAGGAGATATGCCTTGTTAGGAGTCTTGCCCAAGGACTTGGATCGATATAATGTAGTGTGGTTGCCTAAGCAGCAAACTGAACCCTAGGGTACCAATGGTGTTATCAATTACATGAGACAGACAAAAACAGAAGCTTGCTGATTGAGGGTGAAGCAGCTAAACAATGACCTTTCCCTGAATTTGTATTCTAGCATCCATTTTTCCCTAACAGACAGCATAATGGCATTATAAGGTTTTTAGGGCTTTTGATAAGATTCAGGGAGTCCAAGATGTTAATTAGTGGATCCCAGACATGTGGTGTAAGTTAAACAAAGTAAAAGATTTTTACAGTAATTTGTTTTAAGAGAGCTTTGTAAGAGACATTACCTGTCTGGTAGCCATTTTTTAGCAGTGCTACCAAAACGCAATACTGAATAACTCAAGATTAACACTTTTAGATACTAGGCTACTTCCTAAGGCTTTGATATAAACATCTATTATTCTCTGGCAGTAAACAGAGAGAGGTGACTTGGCACGAGCACAGAATCGGATGAAGGTTTTATATGTAGAAAAAAAAGAGAATCCGAAGTATGCAAGGCCAATAACAACCATTATTCTAGTGCAACGGGCATGAAAAAAAATTCATTGTAAAAGCTCTCGTTTTCCTACACTGAGATTTTGAGAAGTGACTCAGTTATAAAGTCATAAATTGCCTCCTATCACGCTTCACGCTTTAGCAGTGACCCTTACGGTGCAGGCAGTCACACTGGCAAAAAACACAGGCAGTCGCACCATTGACAATGCAGGAAGACTCACTGCTGACATCGCAGGCAGCCGCATCACTGACAACAAGTGTGACACTCAATTCCAGGCCTTTCAAGTAATATCTATGATAATAAAGGGAAGATAAACATGGTATAATTCAAGGCGTAAATCAGTACTCTCGCAAGAAGAAAAAGGAAGTGATACTCAAGGGACTCCGCAAAGAGGTACATATGAGATGTTTCATCTACAGGTCGCGCCTTCCTTTCTTTCCCTGTGCTCGTGATAATAGAATCTTCAATTTCCACCAGTAGTTTCCACGTCCCTGGAGTGAACACCTTTGGTAATTACCGGAGATAGTGTACCCTCCCTTTGGCAGACGTGATGGATCGGGATCCGTGTTTTCTGGGCAATTTTCCTTTGTGGCACGTGTAATTAAGTGGGAAATATAACATGCTGAATTAATTATGATCAATGGGGCTAATTTCAACAGACAGATTAATGGCAATATTTTAATGCCCTCATATTTCACCTTTTATGAAGACTGGCGTGGTGAGCCACAATCTCCTAAAAGTTGGGGAACAAACTCATGGGGCCATAAGCCTGGAGGTGTGTAATGAGGATCTTATTTTGCACAAGACAGCACAGATTCTTAATGGAACTATGTCCGCCAAGAGTATTATCTCCAGTTCCAGAACATAAATATTGATCTAGTGAAATTATTTCAAATGCAAATGATGTCGCCACAACAAAAGCATGTTGTAGTTCAGTGTTAATTACTTCATTCTTAGCTGTTCAAAGTCTAAAATATCACATGTTTGTTTGTAAGTAGGAGATATTTTATTATGATTTGAACAAACTGAAATCAAAATGTGTTCTATCCATGCAACCAGCAATGGCTAACTTTTCCAGTGAAACATGAGCAGGCAAAGCTATATCTGGTCATTATTTTCAGACATAGCAGTTCTCACGCTTGCCAAGAGTCCTTTTAAGACTCTGGCTGTCATCTGTATTCAGCAGAGCTGCCTCAGCAAGGCCTCCGTTAACATGTTCATTATTGCACGCCAATGACAGGTACCATCAAAATGACCAAATACCTGTCACAAAGCCTCCACTGCTTGATCTATGTCTGCTGACATGCAGTTAACTGCTTTATCGTCACATTTAATTAAAAAGATAACACCCCCCCCCACGCCGAATCTGACACTTCTCTTAGTTCAGGTTTTAGACTTGTAGGTGCAGTTGTGTAACAGTAGGGCTGTATGGTATGTAACTTGTTAACCGTTATCTTGACATTGGCCTTTTTAATACTGATATTGCAGGAGTGTACAATTTGAAAAGGAGCCCTCTGACCGGACACTGAATCTTTTCTCTGTGTGCTTTGAGAATCCTAATTGATCACAGGGTTAATATAACCTGGGCTATTTCTACTGTTTATGCACAGGGATAATATAACCTGGGCTATTTCTACTGTTTATGCACAGGGATAATATAACCTGGGCTATTTCTACTGTTTATGCACAGGGTTAATATAACCTGGGCTATTTCTACTGTTTATGCAGAGGGGTAATATAACCTGGGCTATTTCTACTGTTTATGCAGAGGGTTAATATAACCTGGGCTATTTCTACTGTTTATGCAGAGGGGTAATATAACCTGGGCTATTTCTACTGTGTTTTATAGCATAGGATTAATCTAACCTAGGATTATTTCAACAGTTCTTTTTACAGCACAGGATTAACATAACCTGGGTTATTTTCACTGTTTGTTTCATAGCATATGATTAATCTAACCTAGGATTAATCCTATGCTATAAAACAAGTTCTTTTTATAACACAGGATTGACATAACCTGGATTATTTCAAAAGTTCTATTCATAGCACAGGATTAACATAACATGGGATACTTTTACGTTTTGTTTTACAGCACAGGATTAATATAATTTGGGTAATTTCTACTGTTTGTTTTATAGCACAGGATTAACCTAACCTGGGTTCTTTCTATTGATCATTTTATAGTAGGTAAAAGCCACTAGAATCTTCTCTGATGCAGAAGCACATAGTCCAAAAAAAAATGACTAGATAGGACTAAACTGTCTGAGAAACACTGATGACAAGCCTGTTTTAAATAACTGTGTTCTCTTCTCATTAAATATTTCTACAGTGCCTCTTGATACTGAATTAAAGCTGTATCTTGTATTCAGACGAGTCAATCAACTCTTCGACACTAATTAAGTAAACATTGCACTCAGCGTCCTTCAGATGTATCAAAAATAGTTTGTTTGTGCTGGATAACCAGGCTGTTTAGATTAAAGAAGAAATCAACACCTTGAAAAGTCACTTTTTCACTCCTGTATGCTTTAGGGGCTTGATTCAATTCCTTTTGAGCTTACTGTTGTTATTTCTATGCTTAGGTGTATATTGTAATTCTGTCTGTCTCTAATGTCTAATATTATAGGAGATATTATATGATATATATACCTTTATATATACCTTTAACCTACCTTGTACTTCCACTCACTGGCCACATCGTTAGAAACACCTACCTTGTCCTTCCACTCACCGCCCCCTTTATCAGAAAGACCAAATAAAAACATCTTTACATTCTTTGTACATTTTTCTCATCTACTGACATCAAAACAGAAAAAGTTAAAAGTGCAGACTCAAAGCTGCCAATGCAAAATTTAAATCCAATGTAAATACAGTCTGATTAAAAAGCTAAAAAGATTGTGCAGAGAAATGAGATCTGATCAGTAACCTAATACCCTTAGGTCCACTGAAAAAGGCTGGTCTAAAAGCATCTTGACTAAACAATGATCAAATCACCACAATCCAGTAGCAACAGCAGAGCTTTTTGTAAGTTGAAGGAGGGTCTTTCAAAAAAGCAAGTTAAGGGAAGCTAATTCTTGGACAGGAATGCAAGTTGTGCATCTGTCACTATCACTGAAATCACCAGCAACTCAAAAGGCTTCAACTGTGGACCCATAGAGGATGCAGTCAAAACCTAAACAGCAGCTGGAAATTGACATTTAGAAGACTTTTAAAAGCATCTAAAAGGAAAACTGTGAGAAAAAGGTGGGCTCAGTGGGCTTTAATATTGACTGTAGCATATAAGAAGGCATATTAGACCATATAATATTAGTACTAATATGTATAATCAAGAGTTATTCCTTTAACTGAAATGACCAGGGCTAGTTTTATCACACACTTCTAGAACCTAAGAGCAGCTCAGCTAGTTCGCATTGAAGTCCCTGTAGTTACTGAATAATAAGCCCCAGTATGTAATAAGCCTGAGACTTTAAGGGCTTAATTTGCTATACTATTTAAATGTAATAACATATTATTATATTATATTAAGTCAGTTTACATTGAACTGAGACTCTCAACAAGTTGAAGTTTTCACTTTTGTCCTTGTGCAGTTTGTTTTGATATCAAGAAAAGAAAAAAATGGTTTTGTTCTGACACGCGATATAAATATATATTTATTCATTCAAAAAGATTAATCTGATTTCAGAATGATTTATTTCACAACAATGTAAAGTAAATTGTAAATGGTTTTATTATGTAACTTTACAAGTGCTTAATATGAACCTCCTCCAGCTGTGTGGACAACATCAATGCAATAGTCAAATTCATCCCACACTCGACTGAGCATGTCGGGTGTCACTGTACTCATAGCTCTTTCAATGAGTTTTCGGAGATCATCCAGTGTTGAGGAATCAACAACGAACGCTTTGAGCTGTTGGAGGTTTACTGACGACGAAAATCATGCACAGTTATGATGGATTCACTCTTATTGAAGTGGAGAAGGCAAAGCGCTTTCTGCTCAGGGGTCTCCATCTCCTCGCAGACTGAAGGGAGCCACCTTCCAGCGACAGTCTGAAACTCTATGATCCCCTCTTTCAATTGTTATTATATACTCTACAGAGAACACTGCACACTTTAATGCACAATTACTATTTATTTGAATTTAACATTTTTAAAAACCTAAAAACATAAAATGTAAAGTGTGCCGTAACTTTTGTTCCGGCCAAATTTTATGCTTACTTGTTCAACATGTGGAATTCAGCAAATAAACAGTAACTGTGCGGTAAAAATGTGCAGAAGTGTGTTCTCTGTAGAGGATGTGTTCATTCATTTACACTTTACAAAGTCAAAAAAATCAGGGGTGCCCAAACGTTTGCATACGACTATGAATGTGAATCCTTTAATTACTGTAATGTGTCCCAATAAAACTGATGACTATCATGCCAAGCATAAAATGCATGTTAAGAAAAACCCAGTAACACGAATTGTGCCTTATTGGGGATTGCTTCCCGCTTCCTTGCCATTCAGTCACTTCTGTGCTCAGCTCTGCTATCTTTCATTTCTTTTCCTCACTTTCATAAGTTTCTCAAGTGTTTTTCGAGCTACAGTGTCTGAGCTCATTATACATGTAGAAAGGTCGAGAGCACGAAGCCAAAAGTGGATATTTTTTCTTGTTTTTTTGTACTTTTCACAGGAGTGCAACAGGAGTTAACAGAGGAGAAAAGTTCCTGCTGGCTACCAAAGACAAAACTTTCAAAACGCCTTTCCAGGTTTCAGAGCACATGTGCTGGCAGAATTGCTACAGACTTCTACAAGTGAAATAAATTTTCGGAGCTTGTTATCAGCGTTTAAGGACTGGCAGTCCAGCGCTGAACAAGGAGTAGGAGGAGTTGGAATCAAATTTTACATGTAAATTTATGCGGATATGTGTGATACACTGAGATTCGCATATATTTCTGGCAAATTATTGCTGGAACAAAAGGACACTCAGTCAGATTTGGGGTTTGTATGTAAAGCCTTCCATCACAGGGCTGCTAGCAGCAGAATATGTGGAAATTAGCTGATTTGAAAAGCCTGACGACAGAGCCTGGAAGGCTTTATGCTAAATCAGTACGAAGCAGGGAATCTCACTCATGCTTAATTTAGGATGGTGGACTAACAGCATAATGAATTAATGCGCAATTAATAGCGAGTCATTATTCCAGATGTGTGATGAACCATTGAGATGGCGTGACGGTGCCTGGAGCTTATGAGCATGCTGGGAAAAGGTCAGGGTCTAGGAGACGATGGCATTTGCAGCTCCGCTTTCTCCTCTAGGCTGCGTACTAAGAAAGCAAACTAAAAAGAAAGAAAAAAAATGTTTTCTCCAACCCTCGTCATACACATCCTCACAGACAGCCTCCACTCCAAACATGTCCAAATACTTCTGAAAACCCTTTTACACCTACACAGGCACTCCAAGAGAACCTACATCAATATTTACACACACTTATTTCAAGAGGTGTCAGTTTTCATATACACTCAGCGAGCACTTTATTAGGTACACCTACCTTGTATCTACACTCACTGTGCACTTTACCATATAGGTGCACTTTGTAGTTCTACAATCACAGACTGTAGTCCATCTGTTTCTTACATACTTTGTTAGCCCCCTGTTGTTAGCACCCTGCTCTTCAATGGTGGACAGGACCACCACAGAGCAGGTATTACTTCAATGGCAAGAGCAACAGCTGGAGCTTAATCCTGCTTCCCTGACTTTCTAACAAGTAGGTTTGTGGAACAGCACTAGTCCTATAAGCAAACTCCTCAAGGCCATAATGACCAGAAAACTGAGGTACGGACATGAAACGTGCCAGTTTTTATTTTCTCAGCACTGCAGTGACTCTGACGTTGTGGTGGTATGTTGCGTTGGTACGAGTGGATCAGACACAGCAGTGCTGCTGGAGTTTTTAAACACTGTGTCCACTCACTGTCCACTCACTTAGACACTTATACCTTGTTTGTCCACCTTGTAGATGTAAAGTCAGAGACAGTAGCTCATCTGTTGCTGCACAGTTTGTGTTGGTCATCCTCTAGTCCTTCATCAGCGGTCACAGGATGCTGTTGGCTGGACATTTTTGGTTGGTGGACTACTCTCAGTCCAGCATTGACACTGAGGTCTGATCCACTCATATCAGCACAACACACACCAAACCACCACCACCACTTTAGTGTCACTGCAGTGCTCAGAATGATCCTCCACTCAAATGATACTTGCTCTGTGGTGGTCCTGTGGGGGTCCTGACCATTGATGAATGGGGTAAAGGTGGGATAACAAAGTATGGAGAGAAACAGATGGACTACAGTCTGTAATTGTAGAAATACAATACCTATATGGTCAGTGGAGCTGATACAATGGACAATGAGTGTAAATACAAGGTAGATGTTCCTAATAAAGTGCTCAGTGGGCGCATGTCAGGTGACATTGATATTTCCTGATAGTGGGTGGTCAAGACACTTTCTGAGATGAAACGATGGCGCATTATGACATCTGACTTTGTAGCTTAGGTACATAATGCTGATGATATGATATTATGTAGCATTATGTAACGCTATGTCATGGTCAGTCTTATAATATGCTATGTCTTTTCATAAAGTGTCATGGCAACTCAATGATCGATATGACCTGACGTTGGTGTTACGGCAACTTGACATTAACACTTTACAGAAGCAGCCTCTATGACAGTTGATGTCTACTGGAATAAGCCTTTATAACTGTTTACCTTGGTCTATACCAGTTGTCATGAAGAGCTTAGGAAGGTATCATTCAGAAAAAAAAACATTTTTTTTAATTAATAATGCAAACATAACTTCAAAAGGTACAACAATGGTCTGAAGGTCCAACTGTGTACCTTAAATAAGTTTTTCTCAGGGAAAAGGTGCATATTTGTACCTTTTTTACCCAAATTTTTAAAACAGAACAATAAAGTAGGTCGAAGTGTGTGGAGTCAATACAATTTAAAACAGGCAACTGCAAAGGAATACAGCACAATTATGTTCCCTGACTAAAGGTACTGAAGATGTACCCTTGAGGGTACCACCCCAGTGACAAGAGAGCTCCCAGTGACAAACCGGCAAACCTTTTTTTTTTTTCTGAGAGTGTATCCTTGTGAGGACTGCCCTAAAGTAAAGTGATACCCATGCTGCTAAGGTACTTGTGTACTGTTAATAAACACCATCTGTATTGACTTAAACCAATGTTAAACCAAGGATAACAGCGCACAAACTCTAATGGCCTCTCTACCCTGAACGTGAGCGCCCCTATGCTAGAACATGTCACACCCATTGACATCAACTTCAAGTTCATCTTTACACTTTACTCAAACACATTTAATGAAATAAACACTTTCACCATGTTCTTTAGGCTTGGCATTAGTTTACAACTTTACAAGCTCTCTGTTTTTGAGCTGAAAGATCTGAGGTGAAAAAAAAAGACTGGTTAATGGAGGTAACAGACAATTAGCATTCATCTGTTAACCTAAAAGACTGTTAAAAGAAACCTTTTAAAGCCACATGTCATCTATGATGGCTTTCCGCAGTCTCAGTATGTCTTCAATTCCTTGTAGTAATGGCAGAATGCTGAATGCTCTTTCGGGAACCAAAAGTGTCTTTTCAACACCGCCAAAGAACACTTTTCGGCACTTCCTTTTAAAGCGTAGAAGGGGGCCTGAAAGAGGAGAGGTATATATTTTTGGCATATTTCAAGTTCAGAGAGGAGCCAGACCGTTTAACAGTTGCTATGTCATTTCAGAACTTCACTCAAGGCCATTTGGATTTTATTATTTCACAGCAGCCGTTGCTACAGCAACAGGTGAAATGTTCTGAATGACAGACTATGACAAGTAAAAAATGAATTCTGTCATCAGGAGCACGAAAATACAGCGAGCTAGCTTTTGTTTCAATTCATGCACTAAAAAGGTGTCCTTGTGTCAAGACCGGTCACACCACCGACGCCGGTCACACCACCATTGGGCTATGATGCTACAGCCAAAAAAGCTTTGATCTGACTGCTATATCTCTTATGTCTTGCGTTCTGAGCAAGTATGCAAAGGCTGATGAGTCAACCAAGGATGCTATTCTAGAAAAGTCTGGAAATAGAAGCCCTGTCTGCTTTCAATATGAGCCTATTCATTATTAATAGAAGATTATTTAAAATATATTTTTGGAAACTGTCTTACCTATCCGCACAATGCAAATGTCTAAGATATTAAGCAAGCAATATGAATCTCTTCATATATTTGTTTCATAAGTCTTCCACCTCCTGAGCTTTTCAAAAGTAGCCTGCTGTATATTAGATATGCAGGTCACATTTAGCACCGGGGGGAGAAAAAGTAAGAAAAGAGGCAAGGAACAGTAAATTGTGAGCTCAAACATGACAGGCATTTAAATTTGTAGAAGGTGATGGGTCTTTTATGCAGGCTTCAAAAGACCTGTGAAATGTCTATTACCAGAGCTGAATGTTTAGAGGAACTGTCTGACAGGTTTTGTCACATTGTCCTTCTGCCTGTGGCCAAATACAGAGCTGGTCATGGGCACATGTTTGAGGTCTACCCTTTAGAAATACTCTGGGTTCCCAGCCATGCCCTCCGAAAAAAGCAAGGTAAGATATGCATGAATTCAAAGGTTCTCCTTTCCAGGAGAATGTCATAAATCTAGCTCTCCCAATTTGCATGTATTTATTTATTAGTCTGTTTATTTATTTATTTGTGTTCTTACCCGAGCATCAACAAATTTCGTAACCCAATGAACCTGGACACATTTGCTAAAACGCCTTCTGTCTTCACAAGCTGTCCTCGGCTAATACACCGGCATCATCCTGAACCCCCTGGCTGTGGAAAAACAAACACCTGTCGCCATGCCAACAGGGCTGCAGTCAGCACCTCCCACCTCCACCGGTATTTCCCAGCACAAGAGTATAAACCACGCTCCATAAATAACAAGAATAAGCCAGCTCCTTAGAATTAGCAAGGGTGCTTCAAGAACTGTTGGCTAGACTCTGCTTCGTATTATGGAATGGAATGGAGGGTGGAGACTAACAACAATTCTGTACTTCCCCTATCTGCTTAATGGCCTGAAATTATTCCATCCAAGATCAACTTGGCCACACAAAAGACGTGAAGAACCTTCAACCTTACACCCATTCGAGAAAATCTCTGTTGTATGTCCAACTGTTAAATTACAGTCCTACTCGTACATTTCAATTATTTGATTTACATAACATTTTCAAGAGGCCTCCAATTATGAGCTGTAGTAGATTGCTCTTTCCAAGAAATTTCACCTCAAACACAAACAAGACAAGATGAAGCACCACTTGCATTCTATATTCCGTCATACCAATTGGGGCTGGAATTGAGGTTGGAGAAAGATTGCCTGTTGGAGTCCCTAACAAGGTAATCAGGTCTTGCATCTGCCGGTGTGCATCGGACCGTAAGTGAAAATGGTCCAGGGGGCATTGACTAAAACTCGGTGTACTCATTAAGCTAATTGCAGCAATCTGCACCTTCGCTTCTTTTTCACCTGCATCCTTCATCCTGCATGATGGCTGCAGAGGTGATGGGTCAATTGCTTGAGCAGTGAGTTTAAGCTTAATCATTGTTTAGGCCAATGGAAATAGCAGATATTTCAGGCTTCCCAATGGGACAACTCTGAAGAAAAGGTCCATGTCTTGCTTGAATTCATTACTATGGACCTTGCTAAAAAGGAGAAAACAACAGGACTTGGTGGAGAACCATCGAAGCGCTAGCCACTTAGCCATCTTAATTGGACTAAAGACACCACACTCCCACCACCATCCACTGGAAATTCATGAATTCCAAGATTACAGTAGTGGGCTTCAACTCTTGACAACTTCTCATACTGGATTTTGTATTCATTGCTACAAATGACTACTAACATTAGTCATTGCAAACTATATATTGGTGTTAAAAAGGAACTGTTGCAATTTTCTATACAGATGCAAAGGACTCTTTGAGTCTACAATAGGATCAAAGGGGTGGTCCAGGAAAAGATTGTTATAATGAACACCTTTTTGGCACTAACATGGCCAACCCACGATGTTTTAAAACACCTTTCATACTGCTATTTCTGAATACTCATCAAAACGTCTTAAGAGCAGGTTTGGCATAAATAATGAACAGTTTTCTTTTCCAAACGATTGCCAAAAGTACTTACTGGGACTCATGAATCCCTGCATTACCAAAGCTACACATTACTCCATTGCTTTGTGTGTGCTGCTGCAGAAATATCACAGTCTTTGACTGACTTCAATGTCATACAGTTTCCAAAATATGAGGACACGCTCTGTGAAATTAGACAGGCTTTTCAGTGTTTCACATGGTTTTTGAAATGCCTATTTTAATTACTTCTTTTCTTGCATTTCTGACTTGCTGTGTCAAAATATTTTTTTTTCAAAATAATCACATACTTTCTCATCCTGATCATTTTGACCAGATGTGTCACAGTTTGAACCAGAAACAGGATTTAGTAGACAATCTGCTATACAGGCCACACCCACCAGTATTATCAGTAGACTGTTGGTAATTACCTGTTGCCAACTCTATTAGTAAATATGCCCCTGCTGGTGGTCAATCTGCTGTGTGTAACACCTTCATGAGACGCACTGCTAGTTTTATAGACAGGTTTAATAGGATAATAGGTTTCCCACCATCACTCTTTGAGGACTGTATCTATCCACGACTTCTGCTGTGAAGTTATAGATTGACTTATGAACACGCTCCCATTTTAATTTCAGACCACACCGTGCTAATTCAGCACCAGCTCCTCTTGCCGCTACTAAGGGTTGGCCAGTGTCGGGGAAATTCCACAAAACTTTCAAAAGAATCACATGTTAAATTATAGATTTTAGTGTGAAGCGCTCTTTAATACATAATGCAGGGCCTTGCTGCTCCATAACACTGTGCCAACTGATGAGTAGACCTCTTATAGTCTGAACACACCCATCAAAACATGGTTAAACTGCACAATGGGTGAGTCATTTTCACACGGGTTTGACGCGTCCCGTCACAGTACAAATGAGATGACACAGTTCAGCAAATGGCAGCAAAGATGCTAAAGAGAATTAGCGATGTATCAGCTAAAGTGCGAGCTCTCTTTGTCTCATTGTTGGCAGAGCGGCTCCGCGTCCCGAGGGACAAAGACGCAAATGACACAACACGCCGACACTAACCGCCGAGCATAAATCAAGAAAAACTCTGGAAATGTTGAAAATAGTGAGTGATCATACACACATGAGCTTTCGTTTATCAAGACGGAGCAAGCAAATGACTCCCCCAGTGCCGGCCATTCAGAGCGCAGAGAAAAGTTAATTGGCTTCCTCCTGGTCAGCCGGGATTCATTTCAATTACCATGCAAAACAGCTGTTAATTTAGTGACACGATGCAGCGGCGCCTCCTGTCTAATTGCTCGTGGCGCGCGCACATACGCTTCCTTTAAGAAGAATCAGAGGAAATACACAAAGAGTATACTGTACATCTCTCTCTCTCTCTCTCTCTCTCTTTTTCCTCTCGCTTTACTTACTGTATTGCACCCTTTGTTCCCTCTCTTTCCTTTTCTGTTTCTCTTTTTGTCCTTTTGCTCTCTCTCCCATTTCTCTTTGTCCCCTTCTCTTTCTTGTACTATATACACCTGCCCTCTGCTTCCTGTTTCCTCTTTGCCCATTCTCTCTCTCTCTCTCTCTCTCTCTCTCTCTATTAGTTTCTGCTTCTCACCCTCTTTCTTTCTTTCTTTTTCTTTCTTTCTTTCTTTCTTTCTTTCTGTCCTTGTCTCTTTCTCTTCTCTCTCTCTCTCTCTCTCTCTCTCTCTCTCTCTCTATATATATATATATATATATACTGTTTCCTTTTTCTTTCTCTCTGTCACTCTCTCCATCAGTTTCTGCTTCTCATTCCTTCTTTGTCTTGGGCCTTCTTTCTGTCCTCTATTACTCTGTCTAATCTTTTCTTGTACTTTGTCCCTATATCCCATTTTTCTTTGTCCCCTTCTCTCATTCTTTCTCTCTTGTCTCTCTTTGTTTCTTTCTTTACACTTTCTATTTACTTCCTGTTTCCTTGCTACTACCCCTCCCCCCCCACACTCTGTTACACATTCAGCACCCAAATGTAATCCTGTTTTGTCGCAGTGCGAGCGGTTGATTGTAATGGTCTGCTGAGTGGTTCAGAGCGACGCCAGCAAGATCAATGGCTGAAACTATTTGTAATTCATACAGTTTAGGCCTTTACAAGAACTCGTTTTTTCCTGTTAGGTGGAACAACAGCAGACATGAGCAAACACTGTGTAAGCTCAGCAATGACAGATAATGAAGTAAACAGATTTCACACACAACGGCAGAGGCGGATGATGAATACCTGAGAACAGGCTCAGAAAATGAATGCATTTCCTCATAATTGTGCACTGTTCCGCATGAGATTCAGATTTGTGGTGTGGAACACTGAGTAGACCTCAGAATAACTCATTTAGGTTTGGCCTTTCTATTTCTCTGAAAAAAAAGGAGTGAAATATGTGACATAAAATCAGTCGAAAGTAATAAATCAAAAGTGTTAGTCTCTTTATATTCTGGAACCATAATGACCTTTCAGTCTATTGAAAACCAGTTCATAAAAGCAGAGTCTACTGCAAAGTGTGTAGTGTTGTTCTACAGAGTGCTTATAGAAAGGAAAAAGCCAGGAGACACAAGGACTCTTTTACTGAGGGCCATGTTCAAAGTCATGCACTTAATCTTGAAGATAGAGATGAAATAATAACCTAACTCTAAAATATATTAGGCTTTGGATTCAGTGCTCCCAGTTCGGTTAGCACCATGCACTAGGCAAATAAGAGGAATGCAGGGAGTAGCTAGCTATCGCCTAATAATGTTTAATATCTTTATCTTTGGACATATAAAGACTAAAAAAAAGGGGGCAGAGTTCTCAAGTACAAGTACCAATAATTGGACAAAACAAAGTGGGCTCAAGAACACACTTAACAGGGCTTCTGTAAAACTGTGTTTGTAAGAGCAATTAAAGTTAAGAGGGTAAGTTAATATTCCATGTAACATGATCATGTAGATAATTGTCCTAATCCTGGGTTCTAGATCAGCCCCTGCCTTACAGTTTTACCGTACTGCTATATCTCACTTGATTCAGTTCAAGACTAGGAGACACAAATTTATGAACAACATGAAAACAGTATCTTCTCACGTACCTCTTTCTGTCTAAATGTGTCCACTGCACGCTCACCAACCTTTACCATTTGTTTCCTATGCTCTTCAAATGAAAGTGTTATATTAGTTTGCCAAAAAAAGGAAAAATACAAAACAAAAACACCCACAGGGCCACATTTAACAAGATGTTGTATCACTTGTCTGCCACAAGCAAGAGTTTTATGGAATGTAAATGAAGTCGTGTAATTCATATACATAACCTACATCCATTAAATGGCTCCATGGTAGGAAACAGATAAGAACAAAAACAGTTCCTGATGAATTTCTCATGCCCCAAGTTATAAGTCATCAGGTCTACTGCCGGCTCAAACAAGAAAAAAAGAGAAAAACCTCTGAAAAAACTCTCGAGTTGATGAGTGGCTGTTCTAGAACATTTTACCTGTGGTGGCTGGCAGTTTCGACAGGATGGCAGTGTTAAAGTATGGGGGGGTGGAGAGAGCTTGGACAGTCATCCCACCGATCACCAATAGCCAATTCACTCTCCACTTACAGGAAAGGGACAGAAGAGGCTTACTTACAATGAGAATGCATGCTGGGGGGTTGGGGGGGGCATTGTTCTGCCGATAGCAAACCAACTCACAATGCTCACAGTGTTCTCTATTAAAATGTTCTTGATGTATACTTCTATGTATGTAATTAGCTTTGTGCAGCACTGTGGGGTAATTTTGGTCTATTCCATCTTCAGTTCCCCAAGGTTATGGGGGTCTCACTGATGGACATACAATTTTAACATCCTCCATAACCCACTTCAATGAGATTCAGTCAATGGGACCAGTCTTGAGTTATTTTGGCCGGATGTTTGAGGTTGTTGTTTTGGTGAAATGTCCATCCTCCTCCAGGATTGAATGCTCCCACCTGCGTACTTTACTGTGTAGATGGTGTTCTTCAGGTCACACCCTCAATCCTTCTTGCAGGGTGTAAAAGGAGATCAGAAGGTCTGAATACTCAAACCACCCTCTCTTGCACCAACAGCCACGCCACAATCAAAGCCACTTAGACCACATTTTTTCTCCATTCTTCTGCTTCATGAACATTAACTGAAGCTCTTGACCCGTTTCTGCAGGACTTTTTGTAGTGGGCTGCTGCCACACGATTGGCTGATTGGATAATTGCATGACTGAGCAGCTGTGCAGGTGTTCCAAATTAGGTGTCTGGTGATTGTATATCACTATACACACCCACTCTATTAAGTATATTATATCTACACTTGTTGTCCATTTGATCAGCTCCACTTACCATATAGGTGCACTTTGGTTTCTCTTCACCCTATTCTTCAGTGGTCAGGACCCCCTCAAAGACCACCTCATTTGGGTGGTGGATCTCAATTTGAAACTTTCTTTACAACGATTATTCTCTCCTGTTTCACTCCCAGTGTAAGAAGTCAGAAGACTACTGACGCAATCACTGCAATGCACGCAAACCTTTCTTTTCAAGACCAGCGCTGAACAGGAGGAAGGTCACCCACAGCTCGTCTTTACTCCCTCAGCCACGATAACTTTGAGAGGAAATGTCCAAGAGAAAATAGTGAAGAGACAGAATGGTTGGGCTTAAATCGAACTGCTTCTATTTTAAAACTCAATATGTCCATCCCTAATAAAGTAATTAAATTCTATGAGTGAGCAGTAACACTGATAATAACTCTCTGCACTTGGTATGCATAATTCCACAGAAAATGAAAATATGATAGGATTATGACCCCTTCACCATTTGAAAAAAGATCAAGGACACTAAAAATGTCACAGCAAATCGAATCAAAGACCTTTTTTCCAACCATAAATTAAATAAGACAGTTAGCGCAGAACAACAGTTTTGCAATGTTCCTTTCAGTAGTGTACAAATTGTCCTTGGAAAACATAAGTGGTTGATGTTCTTTCACCTTTTTCTCTGCAATAAGGGGAAAGAAGTGCTCTTAGCAGTGCTAAAAGAAGCCCTTGATTTTCATGGTCACTGGGTGGTAAATAATTGCATGAACATTGGGGTCTTTACACTGGTCTTCATAAAGGTGAAATCTCCACAGGCGCTGATACTGCTCTGAAGGGAGAAGAAGCTTGCGAAACCCGAGCCGAACCCCTAGCTCTTTTCTTGTGCCAATGCTGATCTGTGCTTAGTCTTGGGGGCCCCAAGATGTGATCTTGTGACAAGAACGTCTGGGGACAAACATGAGATATTTAGGGCTAAATGTGAGTGGGAACATAGACTTGTTAGAGTGGGAACTACTATGAAGTTTCAAAACCAATCCAATGCTTTGTGAAGGCAAAGCTCAAAGTAGAGGGTGACAGTCCCCCCAAAACTCTAATTAAGCATGTAGATGTTTGTGTAGAACACATTAGTCTGATAAAAGTAAGCATTACCTCTCACTGAGAAAGACAGTTCAGTTAAACCAGACCATACTTCAGCTTTGTAACATATCGGAACACATAGAAGGTGTTCCTGAAACATTCAGTTTGAAGATCGGACATTAGTTAATGATAGTGTTTCATTAGAGGAATTTGGGGTGGGTTTTGGAGGGGGTTTACTCTTTTCAGCTGCACATTTTGCCACAGTGCAGCACCAAACATGTCATAAATTAACCCTAGATATATACTTACTGGATTCCTTTTGCTCTCAAAATAGCTCATGGATTCAACAAGAAGTTGGAAACATTCCTATGAGATTCTGGACCATGTCGACATGACAGAATCATACAATTCCTGCAGATTTTTCAGGTGCAGTGAATCATCCTTTCAACACATCTCAAAAGTGTTCTACAGGATTCAGCAATCCCGGTACTGGTCAACAACAGTACTCAAATAGGCCATGGCATTCAAGCAATGTTTGGTATTAATGTTCCAAGAAAACATTCCACACACCATTACACCACCTCCACCAGCCTGAACTGTTGACACAAGGCAGGTTGGGTCCATATATTCATGCTGTTGGTGCCAAATTCTGAGCCCACCATCTGTGTGCCTCAGCAGAAATTGAGATCCCTCAGATCAAGCAATGTTTTTCCAGTCTTCACCTGTCCAGTTTTAGTGAGCCTGTGCCCACTGCAGTCTCAGCTTTCTGATCGGGTCTTCTGCTGTTGTAGCCCATCCACCTCAAGGTTCAACATATTGTGCATTCGGAGATGCTTTTCTGCTCACCACAAGTGTACCAGGTGGTTATCTGAGTTACTGTAGCCTTTCTGTAGGCTTGAACCAGTCTGTCCATTCTCCGTTGACCTCTCTCATCAACAAAATGTTTCCAACCACAGAACTGCCGCTCACTGCATGTTTTTTCTTTATTACACCATTCAGAGTAAACTCTAGAGATTGTCGTGTGTCTGTTATGTGTCCCATGAGAGTAGTCTGAGACTTGATGAACGGATCTTGAAGAATGACCACATAAAACACTATTATTATACATGCCAATCAGGAGGAAGCTATGAGGCAAATGTCACTAACAAGAAATAAAAGCTTAAAGCCATGGATTAGCATTGTGCAAACTACTACACGCTTACATCAAACCTCATCAAGTTGTGAAGTAATGTCAAATGCACTTGCTTATTTAATTTTTGACATTAAAATGAGCAAAAGATTGGACAAGTATCTGCTACTACTATTGCTAGTACTGTAGATAACAGTATGCCGTACCATGTCCAAAACTACATAAGCATGTCTACTTGAGACTTTTCAAACTCAATGTAGCTTCAAAAAAGAAGCAAACTTCAAGCACTAAATATGTCTTTACTGACTGAGTACATTTGGGGAAAGATAAAACCTGTGTGAATGTATTTTTATGTAATTATTCTTTTGAGAAGTTCAGAGCCCTGGAACAAAGCATGAGTATCTTCCCCCTGCATCTTGACGGATGCCATAGAGATCAATAATGAAGCCAAATGGATGACAATTAAATTCAACCGAAGGAGAAAAAGTAAGACCCGAAAACAATACTGGAATAATGAGGCTAGCTCTTTCCATGCAAATGCTGCATTGTTTGAGAGATAAATGAATGGTGGATGCACATCTAGCCTGGTCACTGGCTCCTGCCAAGTCCGGCCATAATCTTGGTGGCATGCTGCAAGCTGCAAAACTAATTGAGATTCCAGAAACAATTACCAGGCGGCACGTCGAGGTGCTGGCTCTGAATGTCAAGCGTTTTGTCCTTCCAATGCCACTGCGAGGCCTCCGCGAAACTTTCGTGCTTCACACTTTCCTGCCCTTAATAACAGCTTACTCATAAGGCAGACCCACAATTAAATTAAAGGAGCGTTAAAAAAAAAAGCACTTACAATAACCAAACGCTGAATGATTAAAACTCTGATCTGCAGAGATGGAGCCGGCGTCCCATCCATTCTGAGTCAATCAACTCCACAAGTGAATAGAGAGTACGTTAATGAACTGCAGGATAATGACTAGAGAAAATAACAAGGATTTCAAACGAATGAATAGATCCTCCAAAAGTGACTGAACTGAACTAACCCCCTGAACTGTGACTCAATAAAAGCCTTTTAAATGAAGAGAAAAGAAAAGGGAAAGTGGGGAGGGTATTTTTTCACTAAATTGTTTACAGCTATAGGTAACCTACTTAGTAATGTGATGCATTATTCTAACAATTTTTTCTTCCTTTTAATCCTGTAGCTGTTTTCTTAAAAAAAGGTGCCAAAAAGGGTTATTTGTGCACTAACATAGAAGAACCATTTTTGGTTCCCTGAAGAACCTTTAGAACTTCAAAGGATGGTTTTTTAGGGCAGTGGTTCTCAAACCGATCCAGAAGGCACCTCAGATGGTTCACATTTTTGCTTTATCCTAGAAAGTTGGATGTGGATTGTCTAGGAACCCTAAGGACTGGTTTGAGAACCACTGTTTAACAGAATCTCTTTTGTAAATTAGATGTGCAAGTGTGAAGAACCTTTTTAAAGCAGAACCTCTACATAATGAAAAGGTTCCAGGAAGAACCCTAAAATCCTAAATTCAATCTAGAATCTTTACATGTATGAGAACCCTTTCAGGTTGTTGCAAAAATTGGTTGTTTTGCATTTATTTGATATGGAAAGAAAATGATCTAATAATGCTGATCATTTGTAGATTTTTTTGTGTGGCCACAACTGAGTAAGGCGTGGGGACAAGATCCTAATGTATGGCCACGACCTTAGTAAGAAGTGGCAACGAGATCCTAATGCATGGCCACAGCCTTAGCAAGGCGTGGGAATGAGATCCTAATGCGTGGCCACAACTTAGTAAGGCATTGGAACGAGATCCCCATGCGTGACCACGACCTTAACAAGGCATAGGAACAAGATCCTAATGCGTGGCCATGACTTAGTAAGGTGTGAGAATGAGATCCTAACATGGCCACAACCTTAGTAAGGCATGGGAATGAGATCCTAATGCGTGGCCATGACTTAGTAAGGTGTGGGAACGAGATCCTAGTGCGTGGCCACAACTTTAGTAAGGCTTGGGAACAAGATCATAATGTGTGGCCAATACTTAGTAAGGCATGGGAACAGAATCCTAATGTGTGGCCACGACCTTAGTAAGACGTGGGAACGAGATCCTAATGTGTGGCCACGACTTGGTAAGGCATGATCTTGTTCCCACACCTTACTGGGGATCTCGTTCATGGCCACGACTTAATTATCTCATTCCTATGCATTACTAAATCATTGCTACGCATTAGGATCTGATTTCCATGCATTGATAAGGCGTTGCCACACAACATTTTTAATTATATGGGATGTGACCTGCAGGGCTCCATACAAAACTCAAGTACAGCCAACAGTAAAGGAAGCCTCATGCATACCATGTTTCACTCTGGCTAACATGCACATGTGCTGTGACTCTACTGGCAGCAGATTTAAATGAGATAAAGGGGCCTTGACAAAATTTTCTAAATGGATCACTAGCAAGACACACTGGTCAATAGAGTTAAACGTTTCAAACGTTCTTACCCACATCTCTTTCTCAAACACAGTTCTTTAGGGAGCCTAAGGGATCGCTCAAAGTACGTACCATAAACGTTAACTGGTAAGAAAATACAGAGTACTGAAGATGTGTAAGGTTTTTTCTTTCTTCTCCACTACTGTTGTTCATTTTAAGTCATGTACAGTGTGTCAGCCACCTGTCCACCAATGGCCAGGATGAGAAATTTCTCTATGGCTTTGCCATTTTCTGGTTGTAACCTGGTTGTTGCCTTGTCTCAACGCCTTGGGAATGCATGGTTAATTAAGTTTTAATCTGGGAATGGGGAGGTTATTCTAATTAATTAAGGAGTAGATGGCTTATGAAGCGCTACTGTATCTTACATGGAAATGCAAACAGAACTATTGTCTTCTACTTTTTGGAATCTGGAGTCTAGAGATATATCCTAGTTTGATTACAGCACCATAAGAACAAATACCATCAGCTTCTCTTTCCACTCCAGTGGCTCCAGTGAATATGAGGATGTTCATTAGATTGTAATAATAAACTTTGACAGTGATTCACAGTGATTCACTTAAGTTTTAAAATGTTATATATATATATATACACACACACACACACACACAATCAGTATTTCCAGGAGCTGTATATATTATATGTGTCAAGGACACAACATTTTTTTCCCCCAGGTTCCTGCCAACATAAATTTCAGGCATCCAAGCCCACGGTAACTTTCGTGTGATGAACAGCAACACACAAGAAAAGCTGGAGCTAACCTTTACAAAACTCCTTCAGCTGTCCAAATGCTGCATGTGCCTGTGGAGACTTTTTCTACAGCATTCTGTAAATGCCACTCTATGTCTCTATGGAAAAATGCCTTCATGTTGGAGAAAAGCCTCTATATAAAAGTAGAAGCTCCCTATCAAAGAAGAACCATCATGATGAAGAAACCCATTGTCATACAGAAGAACTGCCATGCTGAAAAAAACCTGCTTACTGAAAAAATGCACTATATAGACAAAAGTTATTGAGTTCAGGTGTTTCAGCCACACCCACTGCTAACAGGTGGATAAAATTAAGCACACAGCCTTGCAGTTTCGACAGACAAACACTGGCAGTAGAATGGGTCATACTGAAGAGCTCAGTGACTTTAAACATGGCACTGTCTTAGGATGCCACCTCTGCCACAAGCCAGCTGGTGAAATTTCTGTCCTGCTAGATCTGCCCCTGTCAACTGAAGGTGCTAATATTGTGAAATGGAAGCATCTAGGAGCAACAACAGCTTAGTCACGAAGCGGTAGAGCATGCAACTCACAGAGCGTGGCCACCAAGTGCTGAAGTGCACAGAGCCTATCTTTTGTTGAATCACTCACTAGAGAGTCCCTAATCACCTCTGGAAGCAATATCATACAGAAGAACCACCATGCTGACAAAATCCACCATACTGAAGAAAAAACTCCTACAGAAGAACTGCCACATTGGTTAAAATTGTCTTCCTGAAGAAAAAACTCATACAGAACAAACATCATATTGTCAAAAACCTTCATACTCTTATAAAACTCATACAGAAGAACAACCATATTGACAAAAACCTCCTTGCTGAAGAAAAAACCCATACAGAAGAACCGCCACATTGACAAAAAACACCATACTACATTAAAAACTCATACAGAAGAACCACCATATTGACAAAAATCTCCATATTACATTAAAAACTCATAAAGAAGAACCGCCATATTGACAAAAACCTCCATACTATATTACAAACTCATACAGAAGAACCACCATATTGACAAAAACCTCCATACCACATTAAAAACTCATACAGAAGAACCACCATACTGACAAAAGTCTCCATACTGAAGAAGAACAACCACACTGAAGAACCATTTCCATACATTGAATATAATGGGGTCCACAGCTGATTTTAGAATAGGCCTCCTTAATCTTGCATAGTTTGTAAAAAGTACCTGACTTGATGGATTTGGGGACTAAAATCACAGATACCATGATAATAATGACCATATTTCACCACCTATGGAAGGTTAGAAGGTGAGATTACTACCTTCTTTGAAATAGCAAAGTCCAGAAGATTAGCATTGATTAAAAGGTTCAAGGGCACCTCAGTACATGTCTATGAGGTTGTGAAGGACTTCTTTGAAATGCTAGTGACTCAACACTAAAGATAAAGTGAATAGCAGCACATTGCTGAGAAAGAGGGACTGCGGAAAAAAGCCAGCTTTCTCAGGACTTAGTGATCCGACTTAGCAATCGCCCACAGCTAATAGATAGAGTGGGAGATGCAGCGTGAGACACATCAGCCAGATCAATCGGTGCACGGTGAGAAAGCAGAACATTGATTCCTGCAGGAGACCACGGTTCCTCCGGGCCTTCCCCAACAAAGCAGCACACGAGAGGTGAAGGCAGAGCAGCTCTGCTCCAGGCATCGATCCAATCCCTGAGGAACACTTGAGCAGATAATGCACTTGCCATCCAAGATCTGGCAACATCCATGAAGTAAGAACAATAGCTGAATACGCCGCAGAACGAAAAGAGCTGAAAGGAGTAGATGATACTGAGGAACATATACTGACAGGTCACTTGGATCCTGTATGACAAATCAGAAATGATTATGAAGAGCGTTTGCTTGATGTATTCAGGTCTTTTATACCGTAAACTTTTAAAAGTTTTTACAAAAATGTGTGAAACTTTTGCTGTCACAGTTTGTTGATACATTATTAACTAAATACCATTGACATGCCATAGGCTTATAAACACGCCATATTACACTGCACATAGTGCAATGTTTGTCAAAAGTTTAGGGAAACCTACATTTTAACATTTGTTTTAATAAATATGCACATTTTCTTTTTAGTTTGCAGTACCTCAGTAAATGCATACAAAATAAATGTCATTTCCCTTAAAGGGCCATGGTCTGCCAGCAGGCCTGCGGTTTTATTACATACTTCTATAGCTTAAGAATAGCTCAACCTGTTTGCATGAAAGTCCCCATAATTAAACTAATTATAAAAATAATAAGCCTTGGTATGTAATACAATTTAAGGCGTTAACCTAAAGGGACATTCTAGCCAAACTGAAAAAAGGTAACCATCAATAGATCTGCTGTAAACATATTTACTCACATCCTTCAAGGGATGCCGTGGTAATCACTAGAGTGAGGTTTTCGAGGTCTAAAGACCCTTCTTATGATATATCTTAGAGGTGGGAGGAATTTTTGAAGAACTGCAACTGCTGTGTAACTGTGGTAACTGTTTTCAAATCATCCTTACAATGGAGAGAATGAATTACTCAAGGGACAGAAATGATATGGCAAATAAGGAGGAAAACAAGCTAAAAGCTAAAGTTAGCAAAGTAGCTGGCTATTGAGACAGCTCATCTCAGCTCTCAATTCATCTGTCCAGAAGGGTAAAAACTGAACTCTGGTGTCCATTTAGTGCTGAATAAAGACAGATTCACTGTTTTGCTTTTTTTTTTTTGATGACTGACATAAGGGTCACACTAATCCTAGCTTGGTTGTATTTATCAGCCTACAGATCAGTTGCGTGTTTAGCAGTCAGGATTGGTCGACACCACAGCAGCTCGAAAAGAAGAGGTGGCTGGTTTCACAGGTCTTGGAGGAAGCCTGTGTTAGCCTTTGCCCTCCTAGCGTTAATAGTATTGTGTGATTGGGGGAGTCCTAACTAGCGGGTGGAATTGGAGACGACTAAATTGGGGAGAAATTGGGTAAAAAAAAGAAAACATGAACTATGTGAAAGCAAAAACATGAAACTGATATGAAATCATGAATTTTGTTAAACCAATGAGGCTGAGGAGTATAATGCTGCACAACAGAAAAGTGTACAGAAAGCTGTTTAAGGCTTGCCATTTTTCTTTATAAAAACTGAAGGAACTGAGAAAAGTCCCTCCTAAGGGGCAAATGCCTTACCACACGCACCACCCAACCTTTGTAGGTATTGGCAGTTACTTTAAAATTAAACTAACTGTGAAAATCAAAAGTTACGGGGGCAAATGTTTAACTTCTTAAAATGCCAGGACTTACACAAAGCTGCAAATGCCTATTACACATTTATAACCATGTAGTATAATGAATAATAAGCCATGGAATATAAAAAACCTGGAAATTTGAGGGCTTTACAAGCAGTATACATCACGACTGTTTGTTTTTGTGCTACACTCTTGAAAAAGATGGTTCCTCAAGGCTTCTTTAGTAAAGACAATGTTTCTATATAGAACCATGAACACAAAGAACCATTTGCATGCTCTCCTAGTACACATATTCACATTGTTCTGTGAACTGTGAAAGAAACAAGGTTGTCATTAAACTACATGCATTTCATGGTTAGATGATTCTATATATAAGCCTTCCTGGTTTATTTGTTTCCAACAAAGAAGTTCATAGTCTTTGAAAGGCTGTGCAGAGTTTTTTACTGTTCATTATGTCTATTAAAAAAAAGCTATTACTTGATTAACAATCAAAATAACCAGTAAATTACTTAAGAGAGAGAGAAACAGAGATAGATGCTGTGTGTGAAATGGTCCCCTAATCACTAAACTCTACACAACCCAAACGTCACTTTAAGTCAGGGGTGTCCAATCTTATTCATAAAGGGCCGGTGTGGCTCAAGGTTTTCACTCTAAACAAGCTGGAGCTCACCTGATTCTACTTGTTTCATCAGTTGGTCTTAGTCTTCAAACATTTCATCAGGTGACCTCCTGCTTTGTTGGAATGAAAACCTGCAGCCATACTGGCCCTCATGAAAACATCAGTGGTAAAATGGTTAACTTAATAATTAAATATCTACAAATTAAACATTTTCACATTATAATCGAAATGAATATTAATAGAGACGTACAGATAAAAACGTTGCAGTAGTGGGCTAATTAAACACATCAGTCTGAGACAACGCGCAATGCAGACAGCTAACTAGAGATTGAGTTTTTCAGGACACTTTGTTTGGTGAGGATTTATCACACCTTTTTCTTTAGTTCGCTCTGTTTTGATGTGTGTAAACACCACCTGTATTCAGGTCTGCAGCAAAGAGCTGAACCAGTCTGGCAGAAACCTGTGGGTTTCGGTTCACCTCAGACAAACCCTGTTCAGTTCACTGCTGATGGAAATGCGCTCTGTGATCAAATGAGGGAGTTCACTAACAGAGCTGGCTCTGCTTCTCTTCTAGAAGCATGTCGGCACTGTACAGTCAGCATTATGACTGTTTTAACGACTGACTCTTTAGACACTGAGCATGAGCTGCTGTTATAACAGTAGACATAAAATAATATAGAAGAAATGCGTTTGATTTCAACTCATGGATCGTAGTGGTCCAGCATCAGCGACCTGAGAGGTTAAACTCATATTGCTAAACCATTGACAGAGAAGTAGATATCCAGTAAGATGTATCATTATTGTTGTCTGTGACAATGCTAATCCAAAAGCCTGCTAAACGGAGTGTGATTATTTTAGATGAATCACAAAAACTCTTAAAACTAGAAACATCTCAAGACCAAACTAGGAAAGCCAGTGGAGATGGACACGATGGACTGCAGCTCCGCATCACCTTCCACATCTACCTTCTTTGAAATAGAAAAGAATACATTTCTATTCTTTTTTTTTCCCCCTTGTTAACATGTTTTATGTTTTTAACATACCTGCAAAACCTAGTGACAACCAGAATGGCCAATTCGATTTTTTTACTTTTCAGGTTTTCACTGTCAGCATTTAAAAAAAAGAAAAAGTAAGTTGCATTTAAACATCTAATTTTAGTTTTCCTGTGGGCCGCTATGCTTTGTAATCATACACAGGTGGGCCTTGGGGTGGAAAAGGTTGAGAACCCCTGCCCCATGGTACATCGATTGTACACTACTAATTGTGGTGCACTTTGGGATTGTTTGAGTGTGCTGGATATTCTGCACTGTGTTTTCAGACAACACCACACAATGGCTAACAATAGCGCACTACATAGTGAATAGGGCACCATTTCATACACAGCTAGAGAGAGAGAGAGAGAGAGAGAGAGTGTGAGAGAGAGGCTGCATTCTGTTATGAAATGAGCTGAATGGAAAAAACTATTATCTGTAAGGTGATAACAGTAGCACACACAATGCGACAAAAAGATCACTGTTCAGGCCTGTAAGACTAAAAAACTGTGCAAAACAAACCTGAGCACAACAGAATTATTGCCTATAAGTTGATAAGGCAACCTGTATTAGACTAGATTTCCTGTCTCTCAGCCTTATATGGCCATTTACCTCCATAACTGTGACAAAACTGTATTTTATTTGGGTAATTAGGTCCTGACTGACAGACCTCAGTCTGTTAAGTTAGACAAATTCTTCTCCTCGCCCATCACCCTGAACACCGGTGTGCCAAATTGCTGTGTGCTGAGCCCTCTTCACCCATGACTGTGTTCTTGTTTATGGCTCTAACTCCATAATCAAGTTTGCAGATGACACCACAGTGATAGGTCTGATCAGAGGTGACAATGAGACGGCCTAAAGGGGCGAGGTGCAGCATCTGGCAGCAGGGTGTGAGGACAACAACCTGGCACTTAACACTTAACACCCAGAAAACCAAGGAGATCATAGTGGAGGGGTAGGAGCTCCGCATCTGACTGCAAAGCGCTCCAGCACGCCATCCGTTGAGAACATTTTCTATAAGTGCTGCCGGTGGCAGGGCGAGGAACATCATCAAGGACGTTTCTCATCCTAACCATGGACTTTTTACCCTCCTCCCATCTGGCAGGCATTACAGGAGCCTCCGCCCCCGTACCAGCAGACTCAGGAAGAGCTTCTTCCCTGAGGCTGTGACCCTGCTGAACTCCTCACTGCCACTTTAATGGCATCTTTACACTCACTGCACTGTATTGTACTTTATGTCATAGTATTGTTGCGCTATTCATATTTACACAATCTATTACTGCACTATTCATATTTGCACCAACAATTACTGTACAAGTTTACTCTGCATACTTATCTTTTACATATGCTGCTTTCACAGGACATATTACCTCATTGTACGCTCTCCACTCATACTGTATATATGTATATTATATTTATACTTACATATCTATGTTTGTTTTTCCACTCTACCATCCTCCTGCACTTTATCTGAGAATAATATTGTATTTTGCACTTCTGGTTAGATGCTAACTGCGTTTTGGCTCTGTACCTGTGCTCTGCACAATGATAACAAAGTTGAATCTAATCTAATCTAAGCTGATACCTATGTTAACTAAATCAACTCAACTGGCTGACAGACATTTGCAATAAAATGTATGTAACAGTTGTTAAGTTTATTGAATAACCACTGATTTTTCTAAAACAGCAAAGTAAGAAGAAAGTAGTAAACACAGTACTTATTTAGCTGGGATTACACAGCTAGGCAGCTGCTCCCTCAGGCTGAATTGTGAGCTGTGAAAGTGAAGTCGGCAGGTTTCGGGAGGCTGTTTGAAAGCTGGTAATAATGCCGTTTTCTTTAGTTCATTTAAAAAGAATGAAGATTATCATTTAGACAAAGTATTTTCCTCTAGATCAGGGGTCAGCAACATGTGGCTCATTTGAAGCTCTGTTGAATTAGCAGAATTAGATTTTTGGGTAAAAATAAAATAATCCTCCTTTTCAGCAAAATAAAGCTCTGCTGGTCTAACACAGTTTTAGGAATAATGGCCTTAACTCCAGTGTTTTAAGGCCTATAACTGCTAAATCACCACATTTTGACCCTGATTGTTGGTGTGCAGACTGCTGGTCACATAGCAACAGAGCAACACAAACAATCTCACCTGTCTAGGTAGTAGCTAACAAAAAGGCAAGGACTGAAGATGAACATCAATAGTTTGGAGATTTATGGATGTATATGCATTTTCCAATCACTCCAGCTTGTTCCCTGATATGTTTAATCCAAAACGAGAAGCTGTCAAAGACAAAAAAGTTGCGAAGCTGAAGTCAGCTTTTCGTTCGCCAGCTTCTTGTTCGATTTTACCCGTTCCACCTTAAATGGTGCAGCAGTTACATTCTGGATCCTCAGACACCATTAAGGTGGAAGAGGAAAATTCTAACAAGAAGCTGGAGAATGAGAAGCTGACTTCAGCCTCGTAAAAACTGGAACGTTGAGAGACATTTTACAATAAACTATTCTACTTCTGAGGAAAAGTTTCCTGTCAGAGATGTGAGAAAAGTGGCTACAGCTGAGCTAAAGCGTAAAGCAGAGCAAAGTAAGTCTGCGTTTTTGTTTATATTATATTTTTAGCCTGTACTAGGACATTAGCACATTCTGAGACATATTTACAGCCAAGATGGTAAAACAGACATAAATGTTGTGGCTCCCAAGGTGGTTTGTAATGTTGTAAAAAATGAAAGCAGCAAAGTATTTAATTGAAAATGAGCTCAAGTGAGAGTAAAGTGTTATGATTTAATGCGTTACTTTTCACCTCTGGCTTTGGGATGCAATTTTTATTTTTATTTTTATTTTTTCCTGCAAGTAAAAGAAAGTTAAACTACACTTCAGCAGTATTTTTCTATGAACTTCAAAGCCTTTCAAAAAGCAGGCTTGGCCTTTGGCTGTTATTCTTTAGATCCTTTTTTTTTGTTTCTTGTAAAGCATTAGGGTAAAAATATCTGCTGTCACTTCATGCAATGGCCATCACTCTGTTCAGGGAACTTCACACTGTTGCTTGCTAGGTGCTAAAAATACCTTGTACCTCCTTCCAACAAGCTTTAACTGCTGTCTGTTCTCCAGCCACAAGTGTCAGCCCATTCACAGAGCAGTCTAAATCCTCTTTACATTGCTCTCTGTCAAACCAGCTTACTGTCAAGGGACAGGAGGCAAACATGCAATAAATTGGAAGCGCCTTTCAGCTAAATCAATCCTCATTCCCGTGCATGAGGCTTACTGCCAGCACTTATACCTCCCACCATTAAAGATAAAAGAAATTGCACTGTAATTTAGATAAAAGAAAACTCAAATTAAATGGGGTAAAGCGGCTACGTTGCTCGCTACTATCTTGCTGATGCTCAACAAGCCGTTCAAAGAGCTTAACCCTTAGAAGTCAAAGTTATTGCTGATGATTACAATGCATGGCTAAATACAATGTAAATGATTTTGGCTCATAGCTCTTTGAAACAAGTGGCTTCAGCTTAGTTTTATACACTTCTAAACATTCAGTCCACACCATAAATGTGTTTGAAAGCAGAAAAGGAGATATTTTATACTACTTTTACAAACACAATTCCAAAAAGGTTGGGACAGTAAGTAAAATGCAAATAAAAACAGAAAGCAGTAATTTGTACACCCACTTTGACCTGTATGTAATAGAAGGCATTACATAGATAAAGTATTTAAAGGTGCAGTGCATAAGATTTAGGGGAGATGTATTAGCAGAAATGGAATATAGCATACAAAACCATGTTTTCATCAGTGTATAATTACCTGTAACTATAAATCCTTATGTGTTTGTAAGTGTAGAATGAGCCCTTCATGTCTACATAGGAAGTAGGTCCTCTTCCAGAAATAAGGCCACCATACTTCTACAGTAGCCCAGAACACACAAACAACACACTGGCTTGGAGAGTGCCTTTCGTGTTTTTATGTTGAAGTGGCAGCTTGAATTTGGTGGCACTACAGCATCGGTTAGAAGACGAAGAAACAAGAAGAATTAGTGGTTGCTGGCAGTGCTGGTGAATCAGTTTGTGTTGTGCAAAGTTTAAGAGTCCAAATGCTGATTAGATTATTTATCACTATTTTGCACAGGAAAAAGTAAGAGAGAGTGAATCCTCGTCATCAAAAGAAGTGAAAACCTGCTGGTTCTATTACATGCTTGGAAAGGGAGAGGTGAGGGAGGGGTATTCAGTTGGTTGCAATCCGCAACCTCACCGCTAGGTGCCGCTAAATAATGCACACTGCACCTTTAATGTTTAACTTTATCACCTTCATTGGCATTTTATAAATATGCTTGTTCTGAAACTGATGTCTGGAAAACATTCCAAAAAATGTTGGGACACAGATGATTTAGGACTAGAAATGTTGTTAAATGATCAGAATATATTTCAAAAGAGGTGGTGGAACCATTCTTGGATGTAGAAAGAGCATAAAGGAGTCTTTTAAGAGTAAAGATGGGTCGAGGCTTGCTACTTTGCTACCAGCAAATCGTCCAACTGTTGAAGAACAACAAGCAGTATTTTAATTATGTTTTTGTAACTATCTTTGCAAAAGCCTTTCTGAGGTGCTAGATCTCAGGAATGTTAGAAGCTGTATTATTATCTAATGCCTGTGGGGATAATGCTAAACTGGTTAAGCTATTCTTAGGCTGTATAAGTGTCTAATAAAACTTTGGCCCTTTAAGGGGTGAACCCTTACGCTGTGTTTACATGTTGAAATTGCAAACAGTGATGGTATGTGACTGATGGATACATGCGGTCATGTAAAAGTTGCCATGGTGATAGCATTACTGATATAAGTGGCATTCTCCATGTGGGGTGATGAGGTTATCCACTATGCTGTGCAATGAAGTGTTTTGAATGTATGCTAACATTTCTCAATGCATCTAAAGTGTTTTTGCCAAAGGATGTTTTTTGTTGTACATGACTGGAACTTCAGGATATTATCTATGAATGTTCAGCATCCATGTTACCCAAAACCTTTTATTCCACTGCTGAGTCTTGATGGGAAAAGTTGGGGAAAATGGAATTCTTGACAAAATGCTAAGTTGGCCACTGCAATACTCTGCTGCAGTATAATGATAATTTAACTATGCTAATTACACTAATTTTGGCGTGTGCGTAAGAAGCATAACTAATTATCCACAATTTTAAATCAACGTCTCCAACCTCAGCTGGACAGCAGTAAAGCAGCACTTGCTACTGTAGCAAAAGTACTTATATGCTTACAGTAAAGAGCGTAGCTAGGATGCTTACCCTTTTAGTTGAAGTCTTACGCTATTTTCTGCTAAGTATGTGTTCTTTTTAGATCTTTACTTGATGCACTTATTGGCATTTCCAGAGTGGACATCCTGAAGGCTTTGCAATGTGATGCAATACTATATTTGATTGCCCACTCATTGAAGAAAGTTCAGAAGTTCTGCAGAAAGTGCAGCTTCTAAACGTTCAATCTGTACTCTATTTGTGTTTGTAAGTAGAAGACAAAATGTTTCATTATAATTTGAATTGGAATGTTCTAGTGTGTGCAGCGTGTACAGTTTTGCAAAATGAAAGCATCTTTTATCATCACTTGATATTGAAATGAAAAAAAAAACAAGTGCAGATTGACTATGTAACTAAAAGTTTCAACTACATAAAAAAACATCCATTCATCCACCTTCTAAGCCACTTATCCCTCTGAGTCGAGGGGGGAGATGAAGCCTATACCAGCACTCATTGGGTGGAGGGCAGGAAACACCCTGGACAGATTGCCAGTCCATCACAGGGCAGACACACACACACACACACACACACCTAGGGCAATTTAGTATCTTCAACTGGCCTGACTGCATGTCTTTAGACTGTGGGATCAAAACCCACACAGACACGAACAGAAAATGCAAACTCCACACAGAAGGCGACCCTGGTTACCCGGTTGGGGAATCGAACCCAGTGCTTCATAAAAACATGAAATACATTCATTTCTATTAAGTTCTTCATTTTTCAGGAGCGGATTAGATATAAGATAACCCACTTCCATAATGGGAGGGGAAAGACCAAGGAAAACAATAGAAAAGTTTACAAATTTGAAAAATTATTAATTATCTAACAACCATGTTAGACCTGGTAGACCACCAAAACTGTCCTAATTAGAGGAACAGCACTTTAAGCTGTCTTCTTTGAGAATTAAGAGTAAATAGTAAATCAAGCTTCTCTCTTGCTTCAGAAGTGCAACCAACTTCTGGGACTGAACTCTGGAGATGTGTAAAAATATCCCTGCAGTTTTCTTTGAAAAACTGAAAGCAATGAAATCTGTAATAAAGGCGAAGAGTGGACACACTACTTACTGAAAAATGAAAAAAGATTTTATACTTGGTTGTTGAGGCTTCTGTGTAGTTTCTACTAAATATATGTTCTTTTTCCTGACACTGAAAAACTTAAATAGAATTAACTTAAATAGAAAATGACAGTATTACTCTCAACGTCTAGCCCCTTAAATAACCAGGCCCACCGGCAGGCTCCAAATTTTATTACACACTTCTGTAACCTAATAATAGCTCAACCAGTTTGCACTGAAGTCACTGTAGTTACTGAATAATAAGCCTTAGTATGAAATAAGCCTGAGATATTAAAGGGTTAAGGGTTAAAGCAGCTAGCGGCCCCCCAGGGAAAGAGCTACGTAAGGACTTGTTGCTTGAGCTGAGTATAAAATTGATTAATGTGGGTCCCGGGTGATTGACAGCTGTCAAGAAAATGGATTGCAGTTGCCGTCAGGCCTGGAGATCCATCACCATCAGCCGGTTATGTACACTTCACATGAGACGCGGGGGTCACACAAACCCTGCCAATAGCTGTAGTCAGCGTTTCAACCCCTATAAATCAGCAGCTCACATAAATCTCCAGCACTGGGGTGCGTGTTATATCACAACACCGTTCACACCTGTGTTATGATCATAAATATGCGCCTTCCACGCCCGCCTGAACCTTCCATGCAATCAATCAGCAGGGCATTTTACAGGGAATAATCACCAAGAGCGTGGAAATGGAAATTCTTCTTGCTCTGTAATGTGTTTAAATTAGTGCATGAGCATGAAGTAAGTGGAGTCTTAGGAGTTTCCAGCTCTTTCCCCCACACTTTTAGACTCTGAGTGATGTTTTAGACAAATGTTCATTCTATGATTGTAACTATGTGCAATTGCATCTCATTACATGTAACATGGAATTTGAGAAACACTACAGATGGCAGTTAATAGTAATTAGAATTATGCTAAATTCTGGTTCTTTACACTTAATAATAAGTAGTTTTAGATTTATGCAATTATAATTAACGTTATACTTCCTTGCCTTTTGAAAATGTCAAATCAACACTGTAATCCATTAGATTCTGAATAGGGGAGTGAGGCCTGAACTAATCCTTGTATTTGTGGTTTTATGTCTAAAAGAACACTATGCTACTCTGGAAACCTGTCAAGCTGGGCATTTCCTAAAGGTGGGGTGGCCCTTGGAACTCTCTTTGGACCAATCCTAGATGTTGCTCTCTCTAATGTTTCTAGCTGAGTCTGTAAACATGTTGATAATATTAGCCTTCTGGAGTCCAGACAACTGCAGCGTTCCACCCTGCAAGATGTGCTTGATGAGCACATAACCTTTATAAATTCACCACCTTTACCACCTCATCATATTACTAACATCCCTATTTCTGTGATCCCTAAAATCACAGCACTTGGGCTCATGATCCAGCTCAGTCTTTGGTGGAATGAGCACATAAACACTATGACAGCAACTGCCAGTTGTTTCTTCCTAAGTGCATCAAGCAGGTCTTGGTTGTCCAAACTGATTTATTAGCCATATACACTATATGGCCAAAAGTATGTGCGCACTGGACCATCACACCCATATGAGGTTGTTGGTCAAGCACCTTGATGAACATCAAGCTGACCATTGTAAAATATACCAAAATTGTAACAAATGGCAATTTTTGCCATTGGAAAAAAATTGCTTGTATATTAGCTTTTTAAGTAGTCATACTTGCACACACAGCCCTTTATAAAGCAAGAGTATATAAGTTTATAATGTCTAGTTCCAAAAAGCATTATAATATTTGTTCATGAGAATATTGTAAACATGAATGTCGCAAAGCTATAGCACACTATAACAAGGATCTGGTATATTTTCTGCATCAAAACAGTTTTGTTTATGAAGGATAAAATGGTCATGTAAATGAATTAAAGGCTTTTTTGGTACTTACAACCAAACAAACATTATATGTGGACCTCAGAGAAAAATACAAGAAAAATTCCACCTGCTAGCTATCACACCAAGCTGGGAGGTGAAGGCTAGCACATGCCTCCTCTGAAACATAGTTTAGGCAGTTATTTAACTACCATGCTAACTACCAATTTTGTTACATTAGCCAACAGGCACCCGTGTTGGCTAGCATCTTGCTTGAGGGCTAGCATGACAGCTAGCATGTGCTTCCTCCAAGACGCATAAAGCAACAAAGCATCTTTTCAAACCGCAGCTAATGCAATATCATTGAACAGATCAACACTCTTGGAGGAGAACACTAACTGACAACTCTTTCATGTCAGCTAGCAAACGCCTGTGTTGACTTGCATCACACTAGTGATGGAGAAGATGGAGGACCATTAATCTTGCCCAGAGGGAGTGAGGCCAGTTATGTTCTCTTTGATTCCTGGCCATGTATGGCAGTGGATAGAACCACAATAGGGCAGATGCTTAGACAGTTGTGCCACCTGGGTGTCCCACAGAACAGGCTCTTTAAAGCTGTGGTTCTCAAAACAGTCCTCAGAGCCCCACAGATGGTCCACATTTTTAGTCCATCCCAACTTGTAACACATAAAGATGTGTCTGTGGACCAGAAAAACCACAGCTTTAATGAATCATCCCTATTTAACCTCTTATTTTTGAGAGTGTAGATGTTCCCAAACCTTTCATAACCAGATTATTGTTAAAAGAGGTTTCAAAATGGCTAGAAAATTCACTGCCGAATCACAAATCAATTTCAGAAGTCCTGTAAAACTATGAAACACTGACTACGGAGGTCAGAGCAAGAAATGCAGAATCGGCCAGTTCTTCTTCCCCTTGCTATTGTTCCCCAGATCTCGCTTAGAAAAACCTGGTGTGTTTGCGTCCTGCATGGTCAGAGAGTGCTTTTCCTCAGTCTTTTACTGTAGTGCGGCAGCTGCTTATGGAGCGACGCTGACCTGTGGCCCTTCCCTCCTGCCTGCGGAGATGCCCGAGAAGCCCTCCAGCTGCCAAATTACACCCCTCCAACGCTTCAGCCACATACAAATGTCAGCTATTCACTGGCTCATAAAGGCAGGGGAGAAGTTAAATGTCAAGTAATGCCTTTTAAACTAATTGCCTTCAGTGACTCTGAGGAAGGAGGGGGGTCTCTTCTTGTGCCTGATTAGCGGGGAAGGCCACATAGTTGCTCGTTAGCGAACTGCACGCTTTAGCCTCGGACCCTATTGTGCATTAAGTGTGCTGTTGTTTTGAAAAGAGGAAGTGGTGAGAAGAAAGCTGGAGGGGAGATTAGAGGGTATGTGGGTGATTTTGGAGCTTGTTGTTACTGCTTGTCAAAAGTTTGGGGACATCCGGTGTTTCAGTGTCTTTAATGCACAATAGCTGTGGGATTTGTTGTGTTTTGCATTATGCTACAGCACAACACTTTATCCCTTAGGCTTGTTTTGTGTTTTCATTCAGCAGTGTTCTCTCACTACAATACCCAGCATGCATGACTGTTGGCCTAACCACTGATCTACAGGCTAATAAACACAACCAAGCCAACTTTAATGTAACGCTTATCTCAGTCGTCAAACAAAATTGTAAAGAAAACAGTCTTTTTTCAGCACTAAATGGACTAAGGGTTTTTGGAGACAAATTTTTATCCTTTCAGCCTGAGAAAAGAAGCTAAACCAAGGTAAGTTATCTAGATAGCTAGGGGCCTTGCTAGCTTTAGCTTTTAGCTTGTTGTCCTCATTATCCAAGCCATTTCTGTTGTTTGAGCAACACATTCTCTCCATTGGAACAATGATTTGTTGACAGTTATAACCAAGGTTAGAATAATATTTGGTTCCTCCCACCTCCATGAAGTTTCTTTAAAAGGGTCTTAAAGTGACCAATCTCACTCTACAGACCACTGCAGCATTGCTGTAGGATGTGAGTAAACATGTTTGCAGCAGATGTAGGGTTGGTTCTATTGTTCATTTTGGTCAAAGTGTTGCTTTAACATATTTACCCCTTAAAATCCAACCAAAGCTTGTTATTCAGTAACTACAGGGACTTCAAACTGCAACTGCAAACTGGTTGAGCTATTCTTTATTATAGAAGAGTGTAATAAAACTGGGCCCCCTGTCAGGCTCTGGCCATTTAAGGGGTTAAAGTATAAAAAGCTTTATTTTGAACAAAATTCTGAAGTGGAAAGCAAGCAAATGGAAACTTTTGAGTAGGCAGTGTAGTGCATAATGAAGGAGATAACCATCTTCTATTTACAAACCTAAATGTGGCACTGATTAAAAGCTTACAATCTGCCCTTTTGACAGAATTTCTCAGCTTGTTTGAATGAGCAACAAATAAGAAATAACTGGTATCAAATTACTTTGAAACCCCCCAGGTTTCATGTAAGTACTGTAAATGGAAAAGTATCCAGACACACTTCTAATTAGTAAATTCAGCTAATTTAAGTTGCCCACATTGCTCACGTAAGCGTTCAGCTGCGTGCACACAGCTTGTAGAATCTCCACTGAAAATCTTTGCTAATAGAATGATAGCAGCCATATGTGGACCTAAGATCAGCATTCCCAATGCCAAGCATCAGCAAAAGGGATACACAGCCCCTGAGCACTGGGCTGTGGAGCAGTGGAACTGCGGTCTCTGGACTGATTGAGCTCCATCTAATACTTTTGACACAAGTTGGAGTTTGTGATCCAGAACTAATCAGCCAATCATTAGTACCTGACCTCACTAATGGTTTTATGGCTGAATGCAAACAAATCCTCACAGCAGTGTTCCAAGATCTAGTGTCTAAAGCCTTCCCAGACAAGTAAAGGCTGTTACTGCAGCAAAAGGGGACAAACTCCTATACTCTTGATTTCAGAAGAAACACTGGATGAGCAAACCTTTGGACTTTGTGTAGTTTATCGGCAAGAACTGCACATAAACTTCCATGGGTTGTTTGTAAGAGAAATTCCCATACCTAGGCCAACAGTGACATTACATATTTCTCACTGGAGGAGCATTTTAGCAGTGCTGAGATGCTGTAGAGTCAAAGCTGAGTAATGGCACACTACGCTTGAGCAGTTTTGGATTTATGGAGTCAGTATTGAGAGTTTTAAGCTGTTAAGCTCTGGGACTTTTATGCACTTGTAAATATTTTTTTTGCGAGTAATTGGACTTGCGCCACTCCTTGCACTTGGGATTGTGGACACCATATAATGTCTCCCTTGTAATGTGAGTTTAATGAGCTGCACATACAAGTTGATCAATCATGAGGAACCTAAGAAAGCTCCAGAGTGAATTCTGCCAGTGCTTGAGAAGTTCTCAGGTGGACTCCATTTGTGTATTTAACAAATTGCATAAGCATGACCATTGTGATTTTGTATTCTCATTATTTATAACGGAGAACAGGGTACAAATAGTCTGCTAAGCGTAATGACAAGCTCAAAAACCTCAATAGACTCAAGTACACACAACTACAATACGGAGAACTTTGTTATTCTGCTGGAAGTGTGCATACCGATTATGAAATAAAAAACAAGGACTCTATTATACTGAGCGAGCGCATGCCGTGATTCAACTGAAGCAAAAATCACAATACAGGCAGGCAAGGACTTCGTGATTGGTGAATCATCCATGTTCTAGAATAAAATGTGCTGGGTCATTGTTGTACAACACCCCACCAACTTACACCAAATTATGCAACATACTAGGCCAGTTCTTAGGTCATTATCCCACACTGACCTGTATCCAGGGGCGGATTTGGTGATTCTGGGGCTCTACGCAAAAGACAGAAATGGGCCCCGCTGGTTGCACATTTATAAATTAGTTGAGGCGCTGGGTTCCTGAGTGGTGCACTGCAAAAAATAATCTTAAATCTAGTGAATGTATCTAATGTTTCTCAAAAAGGTCAGAGATCACCCTTCTTTTATTTCATTTCCAATCAAAACAATGAAGCACAAGGTATTCATTTTCCTGGAGATGTTTCTGAGGAGATTAAATATAAGACAATCCACTTTCATAAGGAAGAGGAAAAAATAAGACCACAGCATTACTGAATATATTTGGGATTACCTGGACTGTGAGAAAAATGCAACCAACTTCTAAGACTAAACTTTGGAGCTGTGGAAAAATATCCCTGCAGATTTCATTGAAAAACTGAAAGCAAGTCTCTTAAAAGGAATGAAAGCTGTAACAAAGCTGCAGGGTGGACACATTAAGTACAGAAAAATATATTTATTTTCAGTCATTGAGGCTTCTGTGTCATTATTCTTGTGTAAAAATTTATACGAAAGTTTGGAATCACTGTTTTTTATCGATTGTTGAATTATCAAAAAGGCTAGGGTTGTCCTTCAGTTAAAAATGCTGTATATATATATATATATATATTTATATATATATATATATATATATATATATATATATATATATATATATATATGTGTGTGTGTGTGTGTGTGTGTGTGTGTGTGTGTGTTTTAATGTGCATTAAGTGACCAGGCTGTCTCAAAATCTCAAAATGTTCAGTTCAGTGAATTTCACTGCTTTATTAGCAGGATTTCCAGTGCTGTGCTGATATATGCATCCATGACAAGTCAGAGTTACTGAAGGAAAGTTTCTATAGGTGGCGGTCCTGCACCACAGGGGGCGCCCATGAATGAAGATGCTCATGGAGCTCAAGCAGATCCAAGAGCTCCATTCCAACTCTATTCCTGGGAAGAGGCTAAACTGAGCTTGAAGAATGTCTATATAAAACACAAGGAAAAGCTGAAGGGGCTAGCCATGCATGATGTATTAGACCCCTGCTACTCTGTCTAAGTTAATACTGTACATAAAACAACAAAAAAACAATATATGACAAGTGCTCTGAAACAGCAATGTTAGCTTTCTTGAGAAATATAGTAGAGGATGGGACCATCAACAAGTGTGCACACTTCACGTACGCAACTGACAGCTCTTAGTATTCAGGGCACATGCAGTGCAGTCAAAACAACATGCTGCTTCCACAGACAACAGGAAGACAAGAGCTTATTAGGCCGAGTCACAGTGCCGAGAAGACAGTCTTTCTTCCACTAGCTGCTAACGCTGAGCTAAAGAGCTTCCATTCCACTTCAGTTGCAGTATAATATAAATAAATAAACACAGGGGAGAGGGAGACTGACCCCTTTTATTTGCCCATGCAAGAGGATTTGTTTTCCTCTTAGCGAGGGATGAGCTTCAGTGAACGGATAATTAATTGGTGAATCATCTTGGTTTTGTTTCAAAAAAGCATTTCCTCTTTTTTTCACAACAATTGTAGCTCATTAAACAGAAAGGAATTTGAACCCACCAACAGGGTGCATTACTTTCATCATCCTTTAATTCTTAGAAGTCTTGAGTTATTATTGCACATTTACTGTATTACTTAAAAAAACTAACAAGGTTGTTTAACTTACAAACTGAAATTATGTTGACTTAAAAAAATTAATAAAGTTGTCCTTGAGATGTATTAAAAAAAGGATTCAATTTTGTTCCTTCACCATTTGAATTTAATGTTGAGGTAACAAATTCTATGCATACTAATGCCTGTCTATTTAAGTGAATGGAAATGTGTGGCATAATTGAATTAACTTCATACAACAATTTATTTTTTGAGAGTACATTTAACAGAAAAGCCTTCAACACTAAATATCTGATCAAATGTATCAGTAATCACTTTGTCCACTCTGCTACTTCCAATCCTCCTATTCTTGAAACCAGCTCCCCAAGCCCAAATCCCAAAGGAATCACTGGTTCCGTATGTTCAACCTGGAGAAATGGAACTCCTAACAACCATGCAAGAGCTAGTAGAGCAGTTATCCACTTTCAAAAAATGATCAAAAGAAACAGAAAAAATGGGACCCCCAACAATCATGCCAAAGCTGGTAGACCACCAAAACTGTCAGATAAACAGAACATAAAGCCTTCATCTTTAAGAGAGAGGAGAAAATCAAGCTCCACTCTTGATTCAGATCCACAAAAATCCACAGGTGTTTCTGTCCATCCTTCACTGTGAGAAGACAGCTCAACACTATGAGTCTGAAAGGATGTGTAGCTGTTCAAGAAGATCTTACTGAGAAAAGAAAATAGGAAAAAAAGAGAAACAAAAATGGACAACTGAGATAGGAGAAAGGTTTTATTCATGCATGAGTCTCAATTTAGAAGTGGGATTACTTGGATCGCAAGAAGCATAAAAGCAACCTCTAAGACTGAACTTTGGAGGTAAATTAATGACTTGTACATAATGGCTGTTTTAATTTTAATTTAATAAACAACAGGGTGGCCTTGTCAACTACAAATAAGGAATAATTAGCATCAAATTACATCATGGGTTTATTATCACAGGCAAAAAACAACTTTTCTGGTTAAAAACATGAGTCAGTGCATTGCATCCCCACCATGCAATTTTTCCCCAATTCAACCTGAAGCTCCAGAGCTCACACAAGTCTGAAATGTGGGTCATAATCCCATTGCATGGCATTTTAACTCCAAAAATGGCCTTCGGCTTAGGCTTTAGTTCTCCTTCTGTTTGGCCAAAAAATAAATTAATGAAAAACCAAAATGAAGACAGAAAGACAAAGAACAACAGGACGAATGCTCCCAGAGGAGTGTGACCTGTGTATATGTATGAGTGCGGGATGCTCTGGCATGCTTCGAAGCAGAAGACACTCGAGGTTCACTACTTGCATTCTGGTTGGTAGCATTCTCCTGTCTTCCACCAAACTAAGATTTGTCTGTCAGATTGCCACATAGTGAAGCGTGGTTCTTCACGAGAGAGCAGAGCACACATTCCCACTGCTCCAGAGCCCAGTGGCTGCATGCTTTTAGCTTCTCCAGCCAATGCCAGGCATTGCTCATAGTGATATTAGGCTTGTATGCAGTGTGGCCTTTGTAAACAGTTTCATTGAGCTCCTGATGCACCGTTCTTGTGCTGATTTTTTTTTCCACAGGAAGTGTGGAACTCTGTAGTGAGTGATGAAACAAAGACAGTCGATAGTTTGGTCGACTGCTTTGTGGCTAAGCTCCTGTTGCACTGAGATACTTCCATTCTGTAATAATAGCATTTACAGTTGTCTAGGGCAGATCTAGCAGGGTGGAAATTTCATGAACTGAATGTGGCAGGTGTCACCCAGAGCCCAGATCCCAATATCATTGAATATGTTTGGGATTACTTAAATCATGAGAAGCAAAAAATTCAACCAACTTCTAAGACTGAACTCTCAGTTTTTCAAAGTTTTTCTTTGAAAAACTGAAAGTGAGTCTTCTAAAAAGAACACAAGCTGTATTAAAGGCAAAGACTGAATTTAATAGCCGTTTTGACTAAAGCTACATTCCAACCTGAGTATTTTGGCACATTTTTATCTCACATAAAACAAAGTTAAAGCCTTTCAGCTGGAAGTATGCTACGTACGACTTTAAGCTCTAAACAAGGAAATGTGGTCATTATGATGATTATATGGTTACAGCAGCCATGATGTAAACGTTCAGTGGTGAGGTTAAAGACTTCAGTGAATCATACAGTGTGTTATGTTCTGTTACACTGTGATTTGAAATTGAAACACACTGTGAAAAACATACGTTTGGAAGATGTCCTAATGACCACCTATGACAATAACCAAAGCTTGATCTCCCACTGAGTTCAGCTATTATATATAAAGACAGCCAGACACTAAATTACTTTTGATCTGTGTCTACACTTGAGTGAACCTTTCAGCTCTTCTGTTCCATTTTGAAAGACTTCTGTACTCTGCAATGGGAGTGTCATTTCAAAGCCATCTTCAAATGTATTATATATATACAGGGTTGTGCCAATGTCAGAGACTACTCTACATTTTTTCAGTCAAAACAGCCATTAAGAACAAGTTATTCATTTCGACAAGTGCTTTCAAAACTAGAATTTCAACATGATCAAAAGATACAGAGAAATTGGGACTCAACAAAAACGCAAGACCTACTAGACCAACAAAACTCCCTGTATCAGATAAACAGAGCTTAAATCAACATTATATAAGAACTTTACCTTAAAATAACAGCTTTGAAATCAACTTTTAATGATACACTGACTTATAATAGGGAGAATGGCATCTCTGTCAAGGCCACTGTGGGCCTCAAATGCCTGCTAAGTTGCTATGTAACTTTGGGGGAGCGCTCACGAGACCTCTTGCAAGAGCTGCGTAATACTTTACGACACCTTTTCACCTTTTCACTTTACGACAGCTATTCAGCTAACTATAAGAAGCTAGCTCGGTATTAGCAGAGGCCGCCAAAAAGAAGAAGACTTTATCAGAGGAGGAGATCAGACAAGAGTAAATTCTGGCTTTTACTCATTGGCCAGAGCTAAAAGAGTTAAAAAGATGCAAGACAGTCTCACGGCTAATGGGAAAACAATGGAAACCCGACAGCAGAGTGTATTTCTCTGCTACTGTTATTTATATAAGATTGCAATATAGACTATAACCTTACCTTGTTCATCCCTGTCTCAAAGAGTTTTGTAGTTTATCCAGATGTCAAGTATTCTAATGTTAGTCCTGTTTCAGGTTAAGTTAGCCAGCATGCAAAGAGAGAAATTCATCTTACACTGAACAGTTTGGTTAGTCTGTGTCAATCTCATGCCAAGCGAGTCTTGAAAGTTTGCAACCTCCTGTAATAAACATGAGTCTAAATTAATTACTGGGATCACTTGAATGGTCAAAAGCCAAAAATGCAACTTCTAACTTCTATGTGTCTTTATCACCAATGTTCCCTCACAAAAGCCCCTTTAGCGGAGCACCAAACTACCATGGAGACTACAAAGAAAGCAGTCTACAGCACGATCTATTACTTACAGTCCAAATACAGTCAGGACTCTGCATACACCAAGTTCAGAGATGATCAGTCATTATCGGGTGTGGAAAAGAAATGGCGGCAAAAAAAAAGAGGATCTTCTCACAGCATGAACAATCAAGAGTTTCTGCTTTGTTATAAGTTAGTTCCCACCAGTGGACCCCCTTTATGCTCTAATGAGCACACTGGGATCTACACACTGCTAGTCTTAGCAAGCCTTTACATTAGCGACAGAGCTCCAGCCCCTGACTCCAGCTCCTCATTTTCCTTTGATTAAGATTGAGAACTTTTTTTTGTTTTTCTCTTCCTTTTTTTTTTCCTCCAACACAGCTGAAGCAAGTGATCTCACCCTTTTTGGAAGAAAACGCACGCTTTTGTCTTGGCTTTGTTCTTTGGGTGTGTAAAGAGGAGAGAGCGGGAGGAATAAAGGGTGGAATTCTCTTTGTCCCCTCATGCTCTTTTTTATGTAAGTCTTCATGAAAGGATCCAGACTGCTCTGGCTGTGCAGATTTACAGCCCGAGTGGCAGCGAAAAGTCAGAGGTGCTGTAAAGAAATGGAATGATGGTGCCGAAGTGTGGCACGGGTGTCTATGAGCCGTTAACAGCCTTCAGTAAAGCCACATTGCTTCATCTCTTTCCCTATCAGACACTAGGATGTGCCCTCAGTAACCACTTTATTAGAAACACCTGCCCTGTACTCCCACTCACTGGACACTTTATGAGCTTCACCTACCTTATAGCTTCACTATATATGTGTGCCATTACAGACTGCAGCCTATCTGTTGATGCACAGTTTATAACCCCTCTACGTTCATCGTTGGTCAATTTATGGCCACAGGACTGCTACTAAACAGATATTAGCATATGGTTTATAGCAGAGATGGAGAGCTGAATCAGCGCCTCAAACTCAAGTTGCACATTGCAAGTCAGGAGTCAGTCAACATGTGTCTCAAGGTCAGAGTCAACTCCAGACTTATGACTTGTGAAATTTTATCCTAAATAAAATCATTTGTTTCCAAAGTTTCATGTATGACTTTTCTGGCAGTTTTGCTGCAGTAATGCACCATTACAGCAGTTGTTCTCCGGGAGTTCACAGTGGCATCAGGTTCTATGCGGCTTCAACTAGCAAGTCTTTTTTTATAGAGAAACCTCCAGTCTGGTGGACAGAATGAAGCACTACCTGCAGTAGAGGCAAAACAACTTGAAAAGGTTGGCTAACATAGTATGCGGGCTAGAACTTTAGCTACTTCAGCTTGAGTTTCGGTAAATTACGTTCCTTTAAAACCTATTAAAACTTAAGGTGGAGTAGCTCTTGTGCTAGCTAGGAACAAAACTACAGGCTAACCAGCTAACCAAAGTTGTTTTGCCTCTTTCCTTTAAACACCACTTATACTGCTGCAGTTCTGTCCTTCAGACTGAAGGGTTTTCTACACTGGCTCCTTATTTGAAGCCATGTTGAGCCTAGCATGTTTTAAGTTGGGGTTTACTTACATACAGCGTAATGCAAGCAAGTAAAAAAGAAACTAAACTAAAATTCTAAACTAAGAACTAAACTAAAATCTACCAAAACCTCAAAACTTGACTCACACTCACAAAACTCAAACTCGAATCCCAGAGACTCAAAATTTGACTCAGACTTGCATGAAGTACTTTTTGGTTATGAAAGATTGAGTATCAATGGATATGCTGCACACGTAGGTGTTTCCATTAAAGCGGCCGGTGACTGACTCTAATAAAGTGGCCGGTGACTGTGGATATTTGCAACCATAGGTCAAAAGCAAGAGGAGAGAGAGAGAGAGGGAGAGAGATAGAGAGAGCTCAGAAAGAAGTGAGTGGTTGCTCAGACTCCAGGCGCAGGTTCAGGATCAGCCTTTTTGTGCATGGTCAGCCTCTACACTTTTAGTTTGGCTCTTTTTTATTGAGCTCTGGCTCCTGACAGCGAGGCAGTAAGCATGCAGGGGTGTGACAAATCTGCCCAGCCAAGGGGCTACTGAGCTGGACTATGAAAGAACAAGCATACATTGGGACATGGAACAAAGGGTAGAGTCGGCTGAATGCAGAGCTTGCAGGGTGTCGGGGGGGTGATGGGAAGTTAGTGGAGTGTGAGGGGATTCGTACAGGGCCTGTGTGCGAGCGAGAGAGAGGGAGAGAGTGAGTGCTGCTATTTGGCATGCAGGTAGCAGTAGCTGCAGGAGCTCAGGAGAGGGATGTTAAGGCTCTTTCCTTCTCTACAAAGCTGAGGGATTGTCACTGTGCCATCCGTTCTCCGTTCTTGACGTTCCTCTATGCCATCTCTATCCCTCAAAGGTCTGTCTCCACTCCCTGCCTCCACAGCTAGTGGTGGTACAGATCACCGTCCAAGTCTCTCAACAGCAACGGCTCTGCTATCTTTTTAGCCCTTTTAGCAGGATGACTATTTTCAAGGACCAAGTTACTACTACTTCTACTTGAATCAGCAGAGAGCTACACATTTAAAACTAATGTCCAAGCTAACTTTCAAAACGGATAAAATCCGACAAATAAAGCAGAGATTATTTGTATCTTGAGTGGTCCTTTGTGGATGATTAATAAACTGAATACACTGAAGCAAATATCTTAAAGATGTACCGATGATACATTACTTACATTAAGTAGATGTACAGTTGATGTTACATGAAGTAAACTTATTATGCTACTTCAATTAAGCAAAATCTAACCTTACCCACCCTTACCCAAATCCTCACCCTAAAACCTGGCCCTAATCCTAAACCTTAAGCAAAACCTAATCTAGTTAAGCCCTAGTTACAGCATGGTGTCAGCAGCATGTCTGTAACAGCTTGTTGAGGAGGTTGTCTGTATTATACTATGTATGTTACATGTTCAGTGTCCTCTCAGTTGAATATCTACAAATATGAATTTGGACCCTCCAAATAAAGCAAAAAACTGCTGAATTCCGCAGATTCTAAACACATTGCATTTACACAGTTAATTAAAAGTCTGTTGATAATCTACTAAATGTATTTACTGCTGCTACATCATTAAGAAAGTCTGTTGAGTGTTTATTTCATCTAAAAAAGGACCACTTAAAATAGTGTCACCTGTATTTTTTAGTCCAAATAATAACAATAATAAAAAATGTGTTCATATCACAACAAAGGGGGTTCAATGAAACCATCTTTTGTGTTTTTTGTCCTCTGCTAATGTCTTTGGGGTGAGGACAGAAAATCTGTACTCTGTATGAGTATAAGGACACGATAAGCCTGACTTTTCTGGTTTTGCCTTTACCAACAAGGTAATTGGGTTTTTTTGGTGGGTGTGTTTGTAAGCAAATAAACTAAACTAAACAAAAGCTGCAGCCAGTTTTGTTCTTTTATGTAAAATGAAGCAAAACATGTGAGTTTTGACTAAACAAGTTGTTGCCTTACAATTAGTTCCCCTCTCCCCTTTAACATTCACATGACTGGAGCCCCATTCTACATCCTATAGGTTGACAGATAGGCATGTCAAACTTTCAGCTCTGTTGAACAGAAAATAGAGTGTAATTTTCACACAGTCGCTCATTAAAATATCAAAAATGCATCATTTTCATTAAAAACAATGGCAAAAGCATTGTGGCGCTAACATGGGTACACCCCCTCTAAAAACCCACCTTCAAATTCCTCATCCATTCCTAGTCCATGGTTCTTTAACATCCAGAGTACAACTGATAACACAAGCTAAACAAGCTAGCCAACAATACTGCTAACACAACTGTTGATTTTTACCAAATGTAAGGTGTTTCTCACATACATGACAAATTTACATGCTTATTTGGAGTTTTTTGGGGGGACTTTTCAGCCAAGCTAACTTACATTACATCCATGGGCTAACAGGTTAGTTGTCTGCTGGACAATGTTGATTGAGCTCCATCTTTGTGAGACGTTGGATTGGTTTAGAAATTTCACACCCTAATAAGCCAATGTTCCCACCCACATTTAGGCCAAAATCTCATTACGAGCTCACATCTGGTGCTGTGAGACTATGGCAAAAGAAGTTTTTGATGAACACCGAAATGTCCTTGTGAACATTTTCTTATTCTTATTCTCTTCCTGATAATTCCCTGCCGTACTCTAAGTAAACATGAGAGGGAGCGACAAGGAGAATTCAGAAGCATGTATGCAGGCTGGGTGACAGAGGCCAGGAATCTTTTCATCTTTCATTTGTTCTCCTGCTCCCACAAGCTTGGGGGGGCAGATCAGTGCACAGATCAGGAGACAGAAACAGAGCGAGAGCAGTGAAGCAGTGGGTGAACCCGTAACATTAACACTACCTTTTCCATACTGTGGCTACAGTAAGAGCTAGACTGTACACGCTTCTGCTGCTCTCTTAGTGCCCTTTGTTCGTTACGTCTCTGAGAGGTATGAGAGCGAGCGCTATCTGATGCAATTTCCTTGCCAGACCCAGACACTGTAATACATTCTGCTACAGAACACCAGATTGCTCTTGTCATTTCACCAAATATCACCTGCATAACAAAATTCAGACCGACTGTTAGCCTTGGAATAGTATCTGCTAGAAAGCAGAACACTTTCTCAAGGGGAATATAGCTTTTAAGATGCACCCTGCTAACCTCCAAGTAAACTACTTTCCTCGAATCACCCGAGAGCTTGATTTCAGTATGTATATGTTATTAAAAAGCAGTCCTGCCACAGTCAAATCTACTCAGTTATGCAGGAGTGCCTCATTAGTCCTTATTTGCCTCCCAGGCATTTGACAGTAGCTTGGGAAACAAGCCACTGCGCAGAAACTAGTTAGACCTCCGTAGATCCAGCATAATATGTTCAAATGTTATGACACTAAATGCTAAATTACTGATAAGAAGCAACAACTGCGAAAGTTGGAAAATATACTCGCTTCTTAATGCATTTTTCATGTTTGTATCTAGAAGAAAGTTCCACAACTTTTAAATTGGTTAAAAAATCATTTTTAATCAGAATCATCTATTTTACCACCTAGAAAATGTCCAGTTGTGTAACCACACTTTTACAAAGCTCTATAAACTAGTCCTTGTACTTGGAGACATGTATGAACCTAGATTTTTGAACTTAAGGTTCTACATAGATGTTGTTTTTCAAATAAAAACATTCTTGAACATATTTTCCTGTTTTTTTTCTGGAGTCACACCGCGTGACTTTATAAACTGAACCACCCTAACCATGACTCAAAGATGACTGTCAAGTGATTTTTTCATTATGGGTGAAGAGCTATTAGCCTTAGTATAGCACCATAAAGGTCTTCTCGCGTTTTCTTTACGATGCAACATTTCTTAAATGCACGTCAAAATAAAAGTCCTTTGTTGTCGGTTGTGCCATGTGACATCTGAGAAAATCAGAATTTGGGAACAAAAGTTTTTCAATGAGTTAAATGCTTTTAAATGTTGCCCTATGTTATAGGCAAACATGTTATGATTTTTAAGGGTCCAAAGTATTTTATTTAGAATTCATATATTATTAAATTTCAGTAAGTTAAACTTGCACACATGGTTGGGAGGTCGCACCACCTGACATTTTTAGATTTGGGATGCATAAACGCTAAAAATAAATTTTATTCTGAGGCACTGACAATGTATTCACATAAAGGAGAACAATGTGATATGTATCATCAATTATTTAACAGAAAAATTATAAACTTGGACACAAAAATGCATTCTTATTATAATTGGCTGTCCTGTATTGTGCCTCATTCAAAAAGCAGTCTGGGCTGAAACACTCCTTATAACTTCATCTTAAACAAGCAGAGATAAACTGATAAGGCTGGATAGGTGGATACATGATAAATATATCCACCTATGTTGGTTTTTGTGACATCACAAACATTGAAATCAAATGGGCACTGAACTGTACATTTTGAAAGTTTTACAGTGTTTGTATGTACATTTTCTGTTTCCATGACACAGATTTTGACCTACTTGCCACAGTTTTCATTGTATAAAGTATAGAGCTGATATCCAGATTGAAACAACATTGTGCCCCCAGTAGGGGAATTCTTTAGTGTCCTCAAAGACAGTCAAGGTGCACCTGTCCCTGTTCTCGAACCTCATGTTAAAACAGGTAATGAAGCATACCAACAGACACCATCTGATTCCCCTCTCTGCGTGAGACACAGTGGCAATGGCATCTCTCCCTCATCAGGGTTTACTTCATTGTCTGTCTGTTGATTAATGGAATCTCAAATGCAATTACTCAGGAGCAAACGCCACAGACGGACGCTCAGCATTCTTGATTGTGCGGGTGCTCTGAGTGGGATCATTTGTCACAATCTGGCCGCCGTTCGAGCAGCTTATTACTAAAATACTGCGCAGACGTGAGCAGAAAGAGCGAAGAGCGAGGTCACCATCACACACTTACTAAATTACAGACCTGATTCCTAATTAGCTCCATGCCTATCCAGCAATTAGCATGCACTCAAACACACTGCTCGTGTTGATAGGATACAAAAGGTCAGCCTAAAAAGAGTTTAAAGCTTAAGACAGCAAGCGTTTGGGCCTTTGTTTAGGGATGCAATTGATCTGTTCATGCTCCGCCCACTGTGTTCTTTTGTTTACAAACATGTTGTTTACAGAATGTTGGCAAAAGCATATTCAGTCTACAACAATGCAACAACTCATTTTTTGTCAAAATTCAGAAATTGAAATGTACAGTACTGTGCAACAGTCAGGGACCACCCTCTTTTTCATTTGTTTTCCAGTTAAAATGTTTTTTTTTCATAAGATATTTCTGAGAAGTGTGTATGAATCTTTGTTTTTGAACTTAAGCTTCTACATGCATGTTGTTTTTCAGATAAAAACTTTATTGTAACATATTTTCATGGTTTTCCTGGGGTCACACCGCATGACGTCACAAACTGAACCACCCTAACCATGACTGCGAGTGATTTGTTCAATATTTGTGAAAGAGCTGCTATCCTTTGCATTGCACCACGAAGGTCTCCTCACACTCTTTCTTAAATGCCTGTCAGAAGAAATGTAGTTTGTTGTGCCGTATGACTTTTGAGAAAATCGTAATTTGGGGACATAAGTTTTGAATGTTTTTAAAGTTGCCCTGTGCTATGGGTAAACATGTTATGATTTTAAATAAAAACAAACAAAATCATTTTTTAAACAATGTATGAGAGCGAGCGCTATCTGATGCAATTTCACACCACATGACTTCATAAACTGAACCACCCTAACCAGGACTCGAAGCAGGGATTTTTTCAATATTTGTGAAAGAGCTAGCCTTAGTATAGCACCATGAAGGTCTTCTCACGGTTTCTTTATGATGCAACATTCTTTCTTAAATACATGTCAGATGATTTTAAAGGTTTCAAACAAAATAATTTTCATTAGTATAAGTATTTTATTTCAAATTTTTATATCAATAAATTTTAGCACGTTAAACCTGCATGTATGACAGTCGCACCACCTGACAGTTTTAGATTTGGGACACATAAGACTGAACTTTGGTTGTGTGAAAAAACATCTCTACAGATTTCTTTGAAAAACTGAAAGGGAGTCTCCTGAAGATAATGGAAGCTGTAATGAAGGTGAAGCCTGGACACACTAAATACTGAAAAATTTGATATTATAGTTAGTCGTTGAAGCTTCTGCGTAATTTTGTCAAACATGTCTCCTGTCTTTTCCTGATGCTGAAACCCAAATAACTTGTACTTACTGGCTGTTTTGACTGGAAATGAAATAAATGAAAGGTGCTCTGACTTCTGCACAATATTATACATCAATAGTGTGAAAGGTCACACTATCAGCATAGATTAGGTGTAGTTTATGTGTTGTGTAATTGAGCTAATGTTAGCAGATGGTGAACTTTCATTGCCTACAACAACACTATCCAGCCGCTTGGGACTCAACATTATGTAGCAAAACCAAAATATCAGTTTGAAGGGGTTTTTGACAGCATTCTGTAATGCTTGTCTGGTCTCACAGCAGTTCCTGGCATGGATAATAATTAGTGATATGACAATGCTGAGCTGGTCACTGGGTCAGGGCACAGAATGGGAACTACTGCATCACTACTGTGGTTCTACTTTAGAATGAGATGGCCTGATGCTGCATTTATGTGTTGGCTTTGAAAAAAAATGTGCTCTGTGCCGTATAACGGTATGCAATCAATGGCAGCATGTAGCCATGGAAACATTGCCATGGTGACAGCATCACCATAGAAAAAGGGAGATTATCAAAGGAAAGCATAGCAGTGCAGATTGTTTATTTAACTCCTTTAATACTATATTGCATTCTTAGGTTTATTACTCAGTAACTACAGGGACTCCAGTACAAACTGGTTGAGCTATTCTTAGGTTATAGAAGTATGTAATAAAACTTTGGACCTGTCAGTGGGCCCTGACCACTGAAGGGGCTAAATGATACTTATTTTGCATGCATGTGAAAAGTCACACTATTGGAACACACTGTACGTATTTTGTTAGCTTCTGTTGTTGTTGTCTAATCGAGCTAGCGTTAGCATGGTGGCAAATTTGTTATTGTTCCAACCTGTGTAGGTTTGATTAGTTGGGTCCAGTTGCTCAGTAGAGCAGCATTTTAAACTGGAAACTCAACTGTATGTAGTAACTTTAGCCAAACATAGGAGTTCCATGTAAATAGTTTATGCTCTATGCATATTTTTGGGGCTTTTTGGGGGCAGAGCATGGACACCGAAGCACACTGGGGCTGCTGTAAAGAGGCTGAGTCAATGAAGAGTGTCACTCTCTCCAGTTTTGGACTGCTTCTTTAAACAGAACCTAAATGGAAAAGATGTGTAAAAGTCCAGCTTATAGCACTAGAAAAAGATTTTCAGCACCACGGACAGCTCCCAGCTGACCGCCACGCACTGGCTACGGCTGCACCGCAACGCTATGCTTAAAGCTTTGACCCTCAGTTTCAGTGAACATGTGAGTGAGTCTCCTGCATGTGCAGCCCTCCCACATCTGCACAGCATCTCTCTCTCTCTCTCGCCCTGCTTTGTCTTTATTTCTCTCTGTCTCCTTTCTCTCTTCTCTTCTGCTCCATCTTCTTGTGCACTCTATCTCTCTCTCTGCTCTTTTGCTCTTTCACTCTATAACGTCTAACTTTCTCTCTCTCCTTTCTTCCTCATACTCTCTCTCCCCCTTCTCTCTCTTCTGGTCCCTCTTCTTTTTCGTTCTTCTTTTCCTTTGTCTGTCTTTCTTTTCTACCTTTCTTTCTCTCCTTTCTCTCTCATACTCTCCACTTCTCTCTCTCTCTTTCCTTTCTCTCTCTTGTCATTTGCTTCCTTTTCTTTTTCCTTTCTCTCTTTCTGCTCTTTCGCTCTTCCATTGTTCTCTTCTTCCTTTCTTTCTTTCACAGTCTCTCTTCTCTCTCCCTCCTCTTTTGTTCCCGTTTCTTTTGCACCCTATGACTCTTTTTCTTTCTTTCTGCTATTTCACTCTTTCTTTGCTCTCTTCTTCCTTCCTTTTATCACATTTTTCTCCTTTCTCTCTCTTCTCTTTTGCTCCCTCTTTTTTCACTCTATCACTCTCTTTTTCTGCTTTTTTGTTCTTATACTCTTTCACCAATTCTCTCTCTCTCTCGTCTCTCTCTTCCTCTGTTTTCTTTTTTCTTTCACTCTCGCTTGCTTCTTTCATGCTCTTTCTTTCTGTCCTTCTCTATCTCTTACTGTCTCACCCTCCATCTTTCCCTCCCTCTCTCTATTTCCTTTCTCTCTCTCCCTTTATACCTCAGCTCTCCTATTTTTACCTTATTCTCCTTTCTCTCTCTCTGTCCTTTCTCCCTCATACGCTCTCACCCCCTTCTCTCTCTCCTTTCTCTCTCTTTCGGTCCCTCTTCTTTTTTATTCTTATCTCTTTCTGCTCTTTTGGTCACTCTTCCTTTGCTCTCTTGTTTCTTTCTTTTACAGTCTCTCTCTTTTGCTTCCTCTTCTTCTCTCTATCACTCTCTTTTTTCTTTCTTTCTTTCTGCTCTTTTGTTCTTTCACTCTAACTCTTTTTTACTCTTTCCTTCATCAACTAACCTTCTCTCTCTCCTTTCTTCCTCATACTCTCTCTCTCCCTTCTCTCTCTCTCATTTCTCTTTCTTTTGCTACCTCTTCTTTTTCATCCTCTTCTTTGTTTCTCTTTTTCTGCTCTTTTGGTCTTCTTCCTTCCTTTCTCTCTGCTCCCTCTCTCACACACTCTCTCTTAATCTCTCTTTTTCCTTTCTTCTCTTTTGCTACCTCTTTTTTTCTCTCGTTTTGCTCTAACACTTTCCTTGGCTCTCTTCTTCCTTTCTTTCTTTCACAGTCTCTCTCCTTTCTCTTTCTTCTCTTTTGCTCCCTTTTTCACTCTATATCTCATTTTTTTGCTCCCTTTTTTCACTCTATATCTCATTTTTCTTTTTCTCTGTTTCCTTCTTTGTCCTGTCTCTTTTTTTCCTCTCTCTCACGCTTTCTGCTTTCTCTCTCTCTTCCTTTATGTTCTCTTTGTTCTTTCACTCTCCCTTGCTTCTTTCATGCTCTTTGTTTCTCTCTCCTTCTCTATCTCTTTCTCTCTCGCCCTTTGTCTTCCACTCCCTCTCTCCTCACTATTTCCCCCTCTGTTCTCTCTCCCTCCCTCTCTTTGTTTTCTGTCTCTCTCTCCCTTTATATCTTATCTCTCCAATTTTTACCTCGTTCTCCTTTCTCTCTCTTTCTGTCTCTTTCTTTCCTCTCCTTTTCTCCCTCCTCCATCTTTTTTCCTCCCTATCTCTCTCTCTCTCTCTCTCTCTCTCTCTCTCTCTCTGCGCCCTTGCTCTAGTCTGCTGGCACACAGCCATGCTGAGGACTTGGCATTGTCCTTTCCAATTTGGTGTCCTGCTAAGATAGATATGTTTGCTTTTCAGTGCGGCTGACAGCTCCCTCGCCTCCAAATAAATCTGCAATAAACCTAACTTTCCTTGCCCCGCCCGCCCAAACTTACTTTTAAAGTCAGTAGTGCAGGGCAGATAGGTGTGGCAGCATCAGCGCCAGCATTCCCGTACAGTTTCACACCAGAGCAGAACAACGGAGGAGAGGAGGAAAGTGAAGCAGGGCGTCAAAAAAGGGCCAGTGATGCTTTTTTACAGAGCATTTTATCTAATCTGTGTGGACGACTGAACGCTGAAACACGAATCAGCCTGCGCTTCCCACAGCAGCTCAGAGGTATTACAGCCATTCTTCTTTTGTCACCTTCCATCACAGCAAAAAGACATTTACATTCCGCAATCCGTCCCTGGAGAGCAGCCAAAAACATGTTCCTTCACTTAAACACTCGTTTTTCTCCCTCACTTCTTTAAACAACTGAGTACAAAAGACTGAACAGGCTCACTGGTGATGGAACTGTTGATTAGAAAGCAAGTCTGATTAAATAGTGACCTGTACAATTGATCCAGTCCTGGATTCCTTCATAGCAAAGAGGGCTAAAACACAAGAAGGGCTATCATGATTAATCAATTAAATCAATCAATTACCCAATTTAAAAATCACTGATTAAAATGTGCGCTAAAGACTCTTATTCATTTAATTTCCAGTCAAAACAGTCATTAAGTATGACTTATTCGGTTTTTCAGGAGATATTTGTGAGGAGATTTACATGTTAGATAATCCACTTGCATATTGCTGCCGTCGGAATAAAACCTCATTTCTCCAAAAAGGTAATTTTACAGGAGAAGGAAAAACATTCTTAACTTTTAACGGAAGAAAATGGAGACATATTTTTTTCCAAGTAAATTTGGACCATTTCTGTTGGTCTGTTCATTATGACATTTTGAGGCAACATAAAGGGCAACTGCCTTTTTCAAATTATGCCAAAAACTGAAAAATGACAAAAATGGAGATACAAGGTGATAAGGAAGGAAAAAGGATTAATAAGTTTAAAAAAAAGGTCTAAAGAAAATGAGACTCCTGGTAGACCACCAAAACTGTCCTCATCAGATAAACAGCATCTTTCAGAGGGAAGATTTGAGAGAGAAAATCAAGCTTGACTCTTTTATCAGATCTGAAAACATCCACAGGTGCTTTCTGTCCATCCTTCCACTGTGAGAAGACTCAACACTATGAGTCTGAAAGGATGTGTAGCTGTCAAGAAGTTGTTATGGAGAAAAGCAAAGAGAGCAAAAAGAAGAATTCCACATCGCAAAATGTGTTTTTGTTATGAACATTTATTCATACATTGAATATTTACAGTGGAGTCCAAAAGTCTGAGACCACACTGAAAATCTGCTATTTTTTCATTTAAACATAGAAATAAACAACAGAAAGTTTTAGAATCTTGAAACATTTTAAAACAAAGAAAAGTTATGATAATTGAATGATATTAAAATGAAAAATAAAATGAATGAAAATGAATGAAAATTGAAATCCTGCACTTCAGATTTTTCAAAATCAAGCATATTTGTGAATTTGACCATGTTAAGGCCTTTGTACGAAGGGGTCAGTTTTTTGGGCAACACTTTATTTAAAGACTACCTACATAAGGATGTCATAACACATGCATAAGCTATGAATAACATATTTATAAATCAGTACTTGAGTATTTATTAACATCTTATGCCAGTAATTACAGGATACCATAAACCGAAGTAAATGACATTGTATTGGCATAAAGGTTTTGTACTCTAACTCATGTAGAACTACACAGAACTGATATGAACCAGTAAACTAGAACTTCCTTCTGAGTTCCTTTACTTGGGAATGATGCTTAATAACAATGTTACAAATGGAACAACTGTCCATCACTTTGGTTTAAGGTCCCTTATATCAATGCATTGCTATTTACCTCATAGAGCAAATCATGTTATCTTGCGGTTACTAGCATAAGCTGATAATAAATACTAAAACATTGCTCCATAAATATGTTATTCAGTGCTAATGTAGGTGTCATGTAGTCCATATGTAGGTAATAAAATGTTCCCTTTTTTTTTAGTCTTATGTCTTCAATTGAAGCTTGCAATCAGACAACTCTCAGATGGATTTGATATACAGATCAAAGGATTTTGGACAAACTTACTAAGGCCATGGCAGCCTGAGTGCACACTGCCATTAAAGCAACATGGAGACATACAAATACTAAGAAATTACATTTAATACATTCAAAGATTCTACCTTTCACTCACATTGTTATGCTGATATCATTTGTTAGTAAAATCTTTCGTAACACTTCGTGTGAATCCTTTATTCATAATGCACTGTAAATGCATTTATAAGGCATTATATGGCATGTGTAACACCTTATAAAACTGGGCCTAAACGTGTATAATTGTACTTAAATAGTTATAATTACATGCATACACTTAGTAAAGCAACTCTATACAACTGTATAAAGTCAGGTTCCATAATGCATTATGATATCTGTTCTTAAGAACAATGTGGACTTTTTAAGGGGCTTCATGTCAGGCCCTTGAGATAATCTTGTCTAACACATGTATGTCATGTGGTAACACATGACATACAACATAGGAATTTCTGTATTCAGTAGTACATAGTTTATTATAAAAATATATTAATAAACAAGCAGTGACTCACATCCTGTATCTTCTGTTTAGAGAAAGAAATAATTATCACCCAACAAATGTTTTCCTGGACGTATAACTGGGTGTGTTGTGACGCAGAAAACATACCAGGATCTTGTACAGCATTCATGTTCTTAATGCTCTTATGAACAGTTAATGTAATGCGTCATGAATCTTGACATTATAAAGTTGTATGCTCTTGTTTTATTACGTTTTATGCATGTAACTATAACTGGGTTTAAGCAATTACACAAGCTTATGCCAGGTATTGTAAGACGTTATGTATGACATACTACACCTTATAAATGCATATATAATGCATTATAACTGCAGGATTCATAGGAGGTGTTACCAAATCTTTGTATTAAATTAGAATGCAAAATAGAAGTATTTTCACCAGTGGTTTCGGACTTTTGGACCCCACTGTATATATATTTGCATATACAGGAGAACTCTGAGAACTCGGACTGGAGTTCTGGGCAGCAGTAAGGCTGATGCAGGACTGAGGTAATGGGTGGAGATGACTCAAATAGTAATATAGTGGCAGACCTAGAGTTTTGTATAGAACGCAAAAGTGGTTCTTCTACAGCATCGCTCCAAAGAAGCCTTTTTGGCACCTTGATCTTGAAGAGCTTGTTGTAATCTCATATAAATTCATTTGTAGATCATAGGAACAAACAGAAATTGAATTGAAAGGGTGGATATTAAACTTTCAGTTGCATTTGCAAGTAGAAGATACCATGCCAGGCTTTTGTCTTTGACAGTGAAACAAACAGAAAACGTCTCAAAGCTGTCAAATGCAAATTGAATGTAAATGTAATTTGCCAAGTAACCCTTTCTGAAATTAAAAAAAGGCTTCAAAACAAGCAATTCTTTTGTTATTTGTCATGATATATGAGAAGATAGGTTGGATCAGCACTCCTGAGGGTCATCAGCTTGACAAAATTCACAATTTTGCATTGGCAATTTTTGTGTTTTCATCCATCCATTCTCTCACTACAATACCCAGCATGCATTTTGCAAGCACATCATGCATACTGGGAATCCCCCTCCATAGTGAAGAAATCTACTGATGTACCACTGATGTAGAGGGTTAATGATACAGACAGGAAATTTGTCTTTTTAGTAGTAATGTTAGCTTTCTGGAGTCCTGCATTAGTCAAGTGGTTGAAAAAAAATATTAACAGCTTGCTACGAAAAATTCACCTCAAAGCAGTTGCAGTTCTCGTAGCGTTTAAATGGGAAAATCACACTTTTGAGACTACTGAGACACTACTGTAGGATGTGAGGAAGCATGTTTACAGCAGAAGTAGTGATGGTTACATTTTCATTTTGTCCAGAGTATCACTTTAAATGTACAGTGATGGAGTTATATTGAAACAGAATAACAATGGTAAAGTCTATCGGCTCTAGTGTTATCATCAGTGCATTCCAGAGGATTATCCCACTCAAGCAGCCTCTCTAAAGTATGTTTTATTTATACGTAGCGCGCATTAACACTTCACCCAAGCTGTTGTTTTTGTCTCCAAAATGCCCCGGAGCAACTGCTACCGTGAAAAGCATATTGTCAAGAAGGCACAGACAGGTGTTGAGGGTATGTGTATGCGTGTGATTGAGAGCTGTGATTACACTCAGGGTCAGGGGGGAAGGAGGTATTTGGGGGCTTCCATCACTGTTCTGTTTCTGCACAGTAAAAGGCTTTGATCAGCAGCAAACGTGCAATAAACTCCAGCCGTTCAAAATGCATTCACACATCCTGCACTGAAAAAAGGGGCTGCACTGAACAGTCTCGCTCACATTTGTGCATGAGTTAAATATATTACATCCACACGATGATCGCCAGAAGCAATAAACTGACAGACGGAACCGTGTTTAAATGCGTGTGGTTTATTTATTGTACTCAAGCTAATGTTAGCATGGTGGCGAATTCATTGTATTTCGATTAGCTACAACAATGTAGTTCAACTTACTTTAGTTGGAAATTCAATGTTAGTAGCTCTACATTTTAGCCCTATTGAGACTGGGCTTGTAATCCTCTCATGTCCCTAATGTTTCATTTATGGAAGGCTACTATATGTTTAGCAAGCACAATTATAGTAGTAGAAGTAGAAGAAGTGCTGCCTTGCACTGCTAAACTGGCCTAGTTGGCCACTGCAGGGCCAAACAGTTCTGAGCATGGAGGGTAACTGTTCTAGTGGCAATTCCTCATGGACACGGTTTGACATGGAGCACTTAAAACCTCGGCTCGTAACAAAGTAACTAGTTGCTGACTGGTTCTACATTTATGTTGGTATTGTGCTTCTGCATCCTGCTGCATTACTTTAAACCCAACGACAATCAAATCAGTTCAGTTCGCTCACATGGATGCCAAATAAATGAAAGCAATGCGTCGTTTTAAAGTCACCATTCAAAGCTTCAGTCTAACTCCAATTTCTAAAATGTTTAAGGGTGCTGCTAACCAGGAGAGAGTAGCTGGTTAGTATAAGCTTAGCTAGGATGCTGCCAGCTCTGCTCAACACAGGTTCCATTCTTGCTAACGAAAGCTTTCCTGGCAGAAGTTTAGATGATAAAGAGGCAAGTACGTTCTGAAGCGAGACAATATATCAGGACTGAAATGACATGGATTACACATTAAAGAAAACGTTAAAGGAAAACAAAGATTTCAACACAAATATGATCACTCCTGTGCATCATAAAGCTAAGGATGGTGTGTTCACTGACATTTAAACCGTCCTGCTTGGTTGGCAATTGTGATAGATGGAATCTTTCGCTAATGCAGTCGACTTAAGCCAAATCAAACGGGATTTTTGCCAGTGCTCTATAAAGCTTGTCCATCCTCGCAACCGTTTCCATGAAATATTTGCATTTGTGGGTGGAGCATGAAATGTAGGTTATGTAGTTGGTAAGTGAGGATTTGAGTGGTTCAAAAATTTGTGTGGAAACAAATCTACAGCAACTGCTTATAAATAACATTGCAAAAATGCAACACCTTGCAACAGGCAGAATCCATGGAGGCCTGCCTCCTCTTCACCCACTTCCTCCTGAATAAGTTGTATTTGAGATAAAAATGTAGCATTGCTCTAATCTGTGGAAGGGGAATACAGATGCGAACTGTAAGAATTAAAATAGATAGACTAACGACTAGCCTCCATATGTTCACTTCCTCCAAAGGTAACTCGCAAGTGAACAATACTATTAATCTTGGCAAACAGCATTAGCAGCTTCCAAATACCACTAATAAATCAACTTAATTTATCCGCCGTCTCTTGGAAGTTGCTGAATTAATCTGTAGGACTCTTAGTATGCAGCTGTAGGTATTGTCTGAATGTGTAAAAAATTCTCTTTAGAAGAAACAAAGAGGCTGACCGTTCATTCAGAAGGGCCTATATGGATTATACAGGTCGGTTGGTCAGTCAGTGTGTCTCTGAAGATATAGTGAACTTTTCTTTTAAAAAAAAATCGACAGTTTGATACATGAGGGTGTTTAGAATTAAGCTGGGGTTACATTACATAGAGTCTAAACGTGATCTTGTGGCTTAAATTTGGCTTTAATTTGGTAGGTTGGTGGTGGCAAACATTATAAAGCAGTCGGAAAATCTGATTGACTGAGCCATGTTCAAGGTCATGTTGAAATACTCAATATACACACACCTTCGCCCACCTCACAACAAAACTGCACTATGTATTAATTAGTTAGAGCCCCAACTCAATAGGCCAGACACAATTTTCGTTCAGGAACAGCTCTGTGAGATTTACATTATGTGCTCTACAATGATGTCGAAACCAAGTAAATAAGCAGAAGCTTGCTTAGCGCTGTGGAGGCAGTAGGTTAGAGCTTTACTCCATTACCCGAATGACAAGCGCAGCCTGAAGGTTTCTATGCAATCCCAGCGTAAGCACCAATGATGCTGACTTAGTACCAGAAGTCCTTCCTCTATTGACATTCCCTTGAGCGGGCCATTTAACCTCACGCTGCTCTAACAGTATTGGCCTCTAGTGTCCTTCACCCCACACACCCACGCCACAGCTAGCAAAAGAGCTCCAAGGCCCAAATGTGAAAAAAAACACACTGCAAAAATTAACCTTCTACCTACAAGGCCTTGTGGAACTAACTTAAGGAGAACATTGCCCAAAAAGGTGTGTTCTTAATCCAGTGAGGTGCAGCATAGCTAATGTAGCCCCCCAAGAGTGCAGCACTCATCTCCCCCAGCAGGGGCCTTTAGTCTGTATGCAAAACAGAACTGAAGGAGGCTGTGGCTTTGACTTACACACTAAATCTCATTGTATCTAGCTGGAGTTGAACTTCCTTTCAGCATACTGAAGTAGCTACATAATTTTGTTATAATATTAACTATTTTTATGGTTTTCTTTACATTTATGGCTCATAGTTGTTCATATAATTTTGTTGCTAATATGTGTATGTATTTTGTTAGCATAGTTTTGCAATTATTTCTACATGATTGTTTCTTTTAGTTTACTTTTTATCAAATATTATTATGAGATTTCCAACACTAGCAGCCCATATACTTGAGTTTCAGCTTGATTTGTCAGTGATCATGGTGCTGTCTTTGCCGAGGCTTATGCCCCTGATAGATAAGGATTTAAGTCTGTTAAGGCTTTATGTATTTTTGGCAGGCACTCCTGACAGAGCTGGGGCACACCCTGCATTGTCTGCACATATTTTTCCTTTTGTCCCTTTTTTCTTCTTCTTAGCAGGACTGCATCTTTAAAGGCTTACATAAGTCAAAGATTTATAGGTTACTAAAAAAGAGAAACATCTCAACTTTCTGTTAATAACAATATTAGCTTTGTGCTCCAAAGATTAGACAATAAATGTTTATTGAAATACTGTTTTTTTTTTTTACAGAAAAATATTACATAAAATTAGAACATGAAGCAACCACGTAAAATCACCAGGGATTAACCTGTGGCAGATGTTTTGGGGTGTAGCTTAGATGAGGGTCAGGCTATGAGATGATATATAACCCCATTTCCAAAAAAGTTGGGATGCTGTGCAAAATGTAAATAAAAACAAGACGCAATGATGTGCAAATCATTTCAACCCTATATTTCATTGAAAATAGTACAAACTGAGATTTTTTTTTTTAATATTTGTCCATTTTAAATTTTATGCCAACAACACTTTCCAAAAAATGTTGTGTAATGCTAAAAAAAAAAAAGAAAAACACCTGGTTGTTGATTGGCAACAAGTCAGTAACATGATTGGGTATAAAATGAGCAGCTCAGAGAGGCTGAGTCTTTCAGAAGTAAAGATGAGGAGTTCACCCCTCTCTGAAAGACTGCATGAGCAAATAGTGCAACAATTCAAGAATAATGTTTCTAAACATAAAATATCAAAGAACTCTTGCTTTTCATCATCTACGGTAAATAACATTAAAAGATTCTGATAATCTGGAGAAATTTCTGTATGTGAGGGACAAGGCCAAAAACCAGTATTTGCTGGCCGTGATCTTTGGGCCTTCAGGCAGCAGTGCATTAATAACAGACATGATTCTGTAGTGGAAATCACTGCATGAGACACTTCTGAAAACCACTGTCTGTGAAAACTGCCTCCAGTTTTTTGGAAATGGGATATTTCTAAACACTGTTTACCCAGTAGGGCACTTCCCTCTTGAACAATATGAAAATTTTTGACAATGTGACTATCTAGTGTTGCCCAGCAGCCTGGTTAAACTTAAAAATGCTAGTTAGCTAACTTATTACCTGTTCAGGACCTTCAGGCAAACAATGGAATGGCTTCATTAACTTAAGGTTAATCCTACATAAAATGAGAACTGTATGTTTACAGTGAATTTTTGGATGCTCTGTCTTGTTCTGTGGATTTGCGGGGCTGTATGCCAACTACGTATTATGATATGCATTCGGGCTGGGTATGAGTAGAGTTTATCCAGAGAGGAGATGTTGAACATGATATAAAAGAAGACAGTCACCTTATGCGGGAGCATAAATGCCAAATTTGTTCAAGGAAATAGCACAGGATCTGTTCAAATTTGCCTCTCTTATGATGAGTCCATTTGCTCTTATGGGGTGGCCAGGACTTCCCCACACCCTCTCCAGTCAAAACCTGACTATTTCTATGTGTGGTTAATGGCTTCTTCATTAGAAGCTCCAGTCTTGTTGGTACAGTTTGTGTTAGCCATTCTCAAGTCCTTCAATGGCCAGTTTCAGGCCAGTGGTTTGTGGACTTCATCTGAACAACTCAGAGCAGTGCAACAAACACCACCATGCATGCTACCTTGTTAGTATCATTTATGTGCCAGTCTCATTTATGGGTCAGTGGTGGTCCTCCTAGGCTGGGGAGGGTGGGAAAGGGGCAAATATATCAAGCGGTACCATATAATTACAGTCAGTAACTGTAAACCTACAAAGCTTATACGGAAGTTGTTTCCCATAAAATAAATGACCAGTGAGTGTAGGAATACAGTAGGTGTTTCTAATAAAATGGCCACTCAGTGTATGGCTATCCACATGGTTTAGTGAACTCATGTGGTTCTTGTTTGTGTGTGTGTGTTCCTCTAAAGCGGCTCCAGCAGCCAGGCTCAGTGCTCCCCCAGAGAGAAGCCCCCCAGCTGGGCTGCAGGCAGACGCATTAGCCCTGCTCAGGCCCACTAACCTCAGCACTCAGAGCCCTGTGGGAGGCTTCAGCACCATAACTCTTCATCATGCACTAATGCTGCCCGCAGCAAAGAGAGAGAGAGAGAGAGAGAGAGAGAGAGAGGGAGAGATTCTGATGTACAGTGTATATAAAAGCTGCTGCTGCCCCCTCCCATTGTGTAGCACTCTGGCAGGCAGTGACAGGCCCAACAAGCTGCACATCAGCATGTGTGTGTGAGCACAGCCGCCGGTCTGCATTGCACCATTACCCCTGAGGGCTCACGACCTGGCACTACCCCCAACAAGTGCACACACATACACACGAGACTGTATTCCTGTCTTTATGGGGTATTTCCATATCCTTCTGCATGACTGCAATACATCTACCCTACCCCTAACCTGAACCTTAACGTCTTTCCAATGCATGAAATGTATATATTTAACAGAAAATAATACAGTACATCAAATTTAGTGTATTTAGTGTGTCCACTCTTTACCTTTATTACAGCTTCCATTCTTATCAGGTCACTTTCTTAGAGTTTTTCAAGAAATCTGCAGGGATATTTTTCCATACCTTCAAAGTTACGTCTTGAAAGTTGCTTATATTTTCTGCTTCTTTCAATACAGCATTCAGTGATGTTGAGGTCTGGACTCTGTGGTGGTCAGTCCATTTTTCTGAGATCACCAGCTTCTTTGTTTCTTTGTTTGATTAACAATTTTCTTCTTTTTGTTGTCTATTTCCTTTTCTCAGTAATGTCTTCTTGACAGCTACACAGCCTTTCAAACTCATAGTGTTGAGTTGTCTTCTCACAGTGGAAGGATGGACAGAAACACCTGTGGATTTTTTCAGATCTGAAGTAAACCATGTCTGTAATAACCTACAACATACTGCTTGCGCACTGATTGTGGCCAAAAAAAGAAATTACTATGCAGCAATATGAAACTCTCCAGTACCAAACTCTCCAGTTGTACCAAATATTCCAGTACCAAACAGAGCTATCTTCGTGATGTACTGCATCCCAAAATGCAAGAATGATGGAAGCACTGATGTAACCTCCTGCAATCTTTTAATGGCTCTGGATTCAGCCTTTATATACATTAATAACTGCAAAATGAAAGAAATATGTCCAAAGGCTGCTGCACTCAGTACAATGCTGAAGCCACACCAGCTCTCTCTGCTGGTCTTCACATGGGTTTGCTGACTTCATCTATTTAATAAAGTTAACTTACTGCATATATAATGTGGTTAAATTTGGTCTCAGCCGAACAATCCGCTCAACATCGGCTTTTCAGGTTCCCGTCTGGAGTCATGCTGCTTATTATTCAGTCAAACTAGCTCATATTATGCACTGCGCATGGAAATGAATGACTCGCAAACAAAGGAAAACAAGTGTGTTTGGAAACCACATAGGTTTATTTGTGGCTTTAAAGATGGGAAGAAAAGAACGTGCTGCCTTCATTTACTGTGTGGGGCACATTTAAACGTCACACAGGCCCATCTCTTGACCAAACCATAAACGTACAGACTGAAAAGTAGCTAGCAACGGTCGCTAAGCAGTAATTGGAGGGGTGAGGAAAATAGGGCGGGTCTTGAGATGGTCTGATTGGCTTAGTCACTGATGTTGGCCCTTCGCTATAGTACAGCACACAGATTGTGTCGTGTACTGGACACTGTACATTATGCTACTGATGAAGAACAGCATGCAGTAAGCAGTATGCAGTGATCTGAATACAGCCCAATGCTTTTGTGGCTGAATATAATCAAATCCTCACAGCAATGTTACAATATCTAGTGTAGAGCCTTCCCAGAAGAGCACAAGCAGCAGCAAACAAGGACAAACCCACGATTAAAACTCTTGATTTCACAGGAAATGCTGAATGAACAGAGGCCTACAAACATTTGGATGTGTATAAATATGGCAAAATAAAAGCACTATATGTTTTGTCATTGTGCTCCACTGAACTCATTTACTTACAAGTGAGTTTGAGTGTGAGTGTATGTGCACGCACACATGCACATGTGTGTAAATGAGCATTAAACAGCTGTGTTTCTTTAAGGAGGTTTGTTTGTTTTGCCTTCATTATGTTGAAGCTTCTGGAAATAGGGCATACAAGCGTGTATTAGACATAATTGAACCCTAATTTGTCACTCAATTCATTGTTACAAGGACTCCAGTGCCTAATTAATGGCATATCCACTCTGATCAAGTAATTAAGTAATCTGAATGCAAATCTGCACTTGCAATTGGTTGGAGGGGGGAGGGGTGTAAATTAACAGAAGCGAGTCGAGGCACCACCTCTTGTCACACATCTTTTCATCGGCTCTAACATGGTAATGAATACACTTAGCCGGAGAGTTAGCAACTGTCAGCTGGCCAACAAACAGACCATCAGAGTGGTGATTTAAGCAGAGCGCTAAGGCTAACTTCCATTTTGCTATGTTTTTCCACATATCCAATACATTTTTGAGCCATTCCTGGAATAAATCGTGATTGTTTTGGTTTTCATAGTTCACATGTGTTTGTTGTGTTTTTGTGTGTTCTACGTTCCCAGTTTTCTATGGTAACCTTGGCTCTTGCTCAGTGATTGTCCATCTGAAGACCAGCTGAGAGAACTTTCCAAACTAAGCCCCTCCGGCTAAAGACCACAGGCCCCTTAGGTGCACCCCAAGCCTCAGAATTCTCAGGCCCTTCTCAGGCCCCAAAACCGTGTTTGCAGGGCAACTCACATTAATATAGAATGAGATTTCAACCCAAGGTCCAGTTGGATGACCTCAGTTCATTTGGACTTCTTTTTCCACTCTTTTGCTACAAAATAGCCATTAGAAACTCCACGTTTGCTGCAAAATGCAATAACATGTTCCGTAAATGGGTATGAATTATTTTGTATGTTGCTGCTCTCTGAACAAAACTCTATGTCTCCAAGTCGGAAACTTTGCAGGAGAAGTTCAGAACTTTAATGTAATGTAAGGAGAAGTTGGTGGTCATTTTTATTGCTCTGTTTATGATGCAACGTAAGCTGGTATTTTCATTTGTCAGAAAGAGTCATTTTGCACATTGCTTTACTTTGGGGAAAATCTCTGGTGTGTTACAATGGATAATGCAACAAAGGAGCTGCTGGTGTTCTTGGAACAATGGACTGGACTACCAAGACTGAATGTTGAACTATGGAAGCTGAAATAAAAGCAAAGTAAATAAATGAAACTGTGCTCTTTGACTTTTGCATGGTAACTTTTGCAAAGTAGCATAAAAAGTATTAAAAAGGAACTTGTTTGTGTTGTTTCCAATAAAATGGCCATTGAACAGATGCACAAGGTAGGTGTTTCCAATAAACTGATGAGTGAAGGAAAGGATAAAGATTGTGTTTCTAATAAATTAACCAGTGAGCAGAAGTACAAGAACTTGTCTGTGTTGTTCAGTTTAGTTCACCTATGCCCACCCTTCCCGCACTCCAAACTAAAATATTACATATTGAATAAGCTTCAGGAATATTGTGACATGAACTGCAATGTACTTTTAAGTGGCAACTTCATCTCATTTAAAAGCTTCAGATGTAATAAACCGAGGACACATTTTAAGATCGACTCACTTTGAAATGTTTATAGCTCTCGTGTAAAGCACCATACACCTGCTGTCCGGCGCTGATGGAACGTTTAAGTGCTCAAAGAGCTTTTTTGTTCGCCATCAAGCATGTCAGAATGAGATGACAGACAATAAACCAGCCTGAAGAGGTATAAAGCCAAACTGTCAAACACGTCGACTTCAACAGCGTCCTCAGGTCAAACACTCGGAAGGAGTTACATGAATTTAAATGGTGAAGGTCCACTGAAGGTGATTAGAGCTCACATTAGAGAAGTATTAGCTGTGTTACACTGAAGAAACATGGATGCACTTTATTCTTTTTCAAGTCGTATTGCTGTTGAAAGCATGAATGATTGATTGAATTCAGTTTGCAATTTAACTTTAACTTTAGATTTTGTGTATTTTGATAAGCTAAAAAATATTTGATCACTTGATGTCAGTATACTCTGACCGGCCACTTTATTAGAAACACCTACCTTGAACTTGTACTAAATAGCTGGCCCACTTTATTGGAAACACCTACCTGAAATTTCTACTCACTGGCCACTTTATTAGAAACATCAACCTGGAATTTCTACTGACTGGCCACTTTATAATAAACACCTACCTGGAATTTCTAGTGTCTGGCCACTTTATTAGAAACACCTATGTTGAACTTCTACTGACTGGCCACTTTACTAGAATCATCTACTTAGAATTTTCACTGACTGGCCCCTTTATTAGAAACACCTACCTGAAATTTCTACTGATGGGCCACTTTATTAGAAACACTTATCTTGAACATCTACTCACTATCCATGTTGTTAGAAGCACCTCCTTCACCAGGGTATCAACAGAGAGTCTCTAACTGTACACCAGCATAGGTGTTTCCAATAAAGTGGCCAGTCAGGGAATAACTTAGTCTCTATTTATCACTTTCCAAGCCTCCCATCCCAAAAGCCAGAGCAAACCTTTCCTTGCATGAAAAAAAAATCTTCAAATTTTATTCAGCATTCTTTATTTTGCTCCTTTTGGCCTTCCAAGAGCAAAAGATCAAGCTCATTTGAATTCTGGGCACTTATTCATTTAAAACAACTCCTTGGAAAAAAAGAAGAAGAAGAAAAAAAAAACAAGAAAGCTGGCTTTATGTCAAGTTTGTAATTAAAACAATTTTACAGAGGGGTGCTTTTTACACGCCTGCGAAAATGCAGGCTGCGAGCGAACGCTCCAACGTTGCCAGGGTGACATTTACAAAGCGTAATGGAGAGAGATTTTTATCGTCATGTCTCAGAGCTACAGCAAATCTACAGCGCAGCAAGCAAACACGAGGAGGAAGCCGAGGGCATTTTAACGATGTGATACAGTTTTATCCTCTGCTGGGCTTTACTAGTGAAAAGCAATGATCTAATGCATGAAAAATCTGCATTCAAGTACACCAGTTTAGATTAATTACAGCTGTAGTCAGATACTAAATGCAGTAAATGTGATGTGTGCTGTAATGAATGTGTTCTACTGACTGTCACAGTGATCCTGATGTATCTTGTATGACTGACCTTGATTCTAGAAACCCCCACCCTGTAGCTCCACCTTGCTGGTGCACAGTTAGAGATCTGTTCATGCTCAGTTAATGCTAGACCTTCATCAATAGTCTGCTGTTTTGAGAATTGTCCCCTGGTTCTGTGATCAGAAACTCACCAATGGGGAAGCAGTGACTGCCAAAATGTGCATAAACACATATGGGCTACGGTCTGTAACAGTGGCCAGTGAGTGGAAGTACAGGGTGGGTGTTTCCGAAAAAGTGGCCACTGAGTGGAAATACAAAGTGGGTGTTTCCAACAAAGTGGCCAGTGAGTGTAAGTACAAGGTGGGTGTTTCCAACAAAGTAGCCAGTGCGTGGAAGTACAAGGTGGGTGTTTCTAATGAAGTGGCCAGTTAGTGGACATACAAGCTTGGTTTTTCCAATAAAGTAGCCAGTGAGTGGATGTACAAAGTGGGTGTTTCCAACAAAGTGGCCAGTGAGTGGAAGTACAAGGTGTGTATTTCTAATAAAGTGGCCAGTGAGTGTAAGTACAAGGTGGGTGTTTCCAATAAAGTGGCCAGTGCATGGAAGTACAAGGTGGGTGTTTCTAATGAAGTGGCCAGTTAGTGGACATACAAGCTTGGTTTTTCCAATAAAGTGGCCAGTTAGTGGATGTACAAGGTAAGTGCTTCCAATAAAGTGGCCAGTGAGTGGAACTGCAAGGTAGGTATTTCTTATAAAGATGTCAGTTTGCTTTTTAAATTAGCAAACACTTCAATTTAATTAATAAAAGCTGAAGATTGTGTGAGTCTCAATGATAGCTCTGCAGTCTGACATCACAGTCAGAAAATATCTCATTCAGTACTAATGGGCCATTTAATGCAGAATTACGATATCACTGTTCCCTCAGGGTGAGTACATGTAAGTGTGTTAGCGTGTGCCAGTGCTAAAGTGGTATCTGTAACAGCACACAGAGTGTATGTAAGCCAAACTAAGCCTAAATAACGTTAAGTCATTAAAGAGACGCGTCTCTGCTTTAATTGTCAATCAGGAACATCAACACATCTGTTCCCACATCTGTCAAAGATCTTATGAATAAATTCATTACAAAATAACTCCTTACTTTGAGTATAGAAACTTTCTAGTGTTGCACGTCTGCAAAGTAAGAGCCTTTTAAAAGGAGGCATAGTAGTCGTTGCCAGTTCATATATACGGCTGTGTTTGTATCATCTTCGCTGCTTTTCTGTATTTTTCTCTCTCTGGTCAACAGGGCCGTATAAAACAGTGATGTAGTGCCACAATCTGCTAACATTTGTTAGTGACTCTTTCTGTTGATGTTAACAGGCTTTCTATGGACTAACTGGCCCATATAGTGTCCTCATTAGAGTAAGCTGGGCATGTAAGTATTTATTTATTTTATTTTTTTCCCTTGAGATCCATTAAACTATGTGATTATAAGTACCAAAAATGGCCAAACTGCCATTTTCCAGCCTTCTTTTATCTTTTAGAATTAAACAAGCTGTTTTGTTACTGTGCCCTTAAGAGTGAGGTAAGGTAAATACCTATGTTCTGATTGGCTTATCTGTATTGTACCTCATTCAGACAGCATTTAGAGTTGAAACACTCCTTATAACTTCAATGGGAGTAGGCAGCTCTGAAGGTGCTCTGTGGTATCTGGCACCAAGACATTAGCAGCAGATCCTTTAAGTCCTGTATGTTATGATCTGGAGCCACTTCAGATCGATCGAATTGAGATCTGGGGAACTTTGGATGAAATAGCACATTAGAACAACTGATTTTGTAGCTCAGTGTGAACCACAGTACCATAATGCTGATGATGTGCCATAGATTAAATCTTAGAAATGGTCAAATCAAACTCAGTTCAGCTTTTAACCACAGAAAATGTTCAACCAGCCTTCGCAAGCTATGTCTTATCAGCATCATGTCACTGTGACATACGCTGAGCTTGACAACCTAACGTCAGTAAAAAAAAATCAGTGTCACCTGATACACAGTAGATATAGGTCTACGTTAGTTGTCATGAAGGGCTGATGTAGCTGTCATGTAGCCTCATGAATGCTGCCCCACAAGAAAGTGTTACCATACTAAGACTAAGCACTAAACAAGTGCTGTGAATTCTGACTGAGCTCAAATTTTGGCACACTATTATTTCCTTTCACCGGGCCTGGACAGCACTACCAGAAATGCAGGCCAAAGTAACGTCCGGCAGAGAAAAGCCTGACCCACAAGCATCTGCTACAGCTCTACAGGGCAAAGGCCACAGCTTTGGCATTGCAGTGAATTCTTGAAAAAGTTGTCTGAATGGCTTGGACGGGACAAAATAAAACCGAGCCGGCTGAAGGTGTGAATGCAGATAAGGATAAGGCCAGTGAATGAGTCATTGGCCAGGACAAAACATGCCTTCTTCTTTCTGGAAGTGTAGGTACTGCAGGGAATCATGCAGTGAATGTGCTTTAAAGACAACAGTATTGGATATCAAATAAAGAGGAAAAAGGCAAAGAGACGCAGTGCACGTTCAGAGCCACATGCGCATGTGTTTGTGCCGCTGTATGTGTGTGTGTGTGTGTGTGTGTGTGTGTGTTGGTGTAAGGCAGAGGTGCAGCTCCACCCAGTGGCAGTGATGGGAAGTTTAGAATACAGTCACAGTACTATAGGCTCTTCCAGTTATGCCACACAGCTTCAGTTAACTGAGCTCAAACTGAGAACTCAGCATGTCCTTGTTGACCTCTTACTATCTATCTATCTATCTATCTATCTATCTATCTATCTACTTTTTTATGTATTTACTGTGCTGTGCTTGTTACAATTTATTCTTTATTTAAATTTAGTTTTTATTACTCATTATATATGTACATTTTCTAAACCGCTTATCATTCTGGGTTACGGGGGGATGCTGGAGTCTATCCCAGCGGTCACTGGGTGGAAGGCAGGATACACCCTGGACAGGTTGCCAGTCCATCGCAGAGCAAAAAATATTATATATATTAATCTAATTTTAATTTAAAAATAAATTAATTTTTACACATTTGACTCATTTTATTTAATCCCATTTTTTGTTTATTTATTTATTTATTACTCATTTTTATTTAAGCATTTTTGGTGATGTGTTTATTTTGGTTTATTTTCTAATTACTTTTTAAATTAATTGCATTATTTATTTATGTACATTCAGAAATAATATCTAACAGATTTTAATCTCGTTTTAATCCTGAGAATATAAATAATGTTTAAATATTAAACCACATTTGATTTCATTTTTAAATTACAGTTTTACTATTTAATAATAACACTTTTATTACATTTTTATAATGTATTTATTCAAACCTATTTAAGTCTTCTTTTATTTAATTTAACCTCATTTAATTGTTTACACATGTGCCGTGGCCTGTACGTGTGTCTGCAGATAGAATGTGACCGCGCTACAGAGAGAGCTTCCTGTGCAGACGGGTCTAAAAGGTAGCATGAAGGAACTGAAGGGATTGGAGTGTGGGGTAATCCCACAGCGTCTGCGCTTCCATTCTTAGCCTGCGAGCTTCTGCCTCTCGCAGCCATCAGAAGTGCTTTCAGGAGAGTCCTACACACAGACGCCAACATAAACGGCTGGGATCCAGGCTGGCGTGGAAGCGTTTTTGTATGGCATCTCTCTCTCTCCTCTCCTTAACAGAGGAGAAATTTAGTCTCTCTTTTTTTCTCCATCCTGCCTTTCTGTCTTGCCTTGTGCCACCTGCTGTTCCCATCTTCCAAACACAGTTTTCCTCTTATACGTACTAAGAAAACGATCAGAGTCGCAGCGCTCCAAACAATTCTCACTCAGGAGAAGGTGGCAGGTGCCAAAAACGAATTCTGTAATGCTTTCCCAATTATAGGAGCAATTGCTAGTCAAGAAATTTGCGTTGGGCAGCTGAGTGCTCTACGTAGTGTTAGTTTACAGCCCACAGTTTGTTGTGTTCCACAATTTTTTAAAGGGCCCATTTTTCAACCTCACTAAACAGGCTTCTTTTGTGTTGCTGTGCCTTTAAGACTGATATATGTAAATAACTTCCGTTCTGGTTGGCTGCTCTATATTGTGCCTCATTCAAAGAGCAATCCAGGCTAAAACACTCCTTATAATTTTAAAGTGAATGGGCGAGGCTAAACTGTAGGCTGATAGGGCGGATATATATATAAACGTTGGTTCTTGTGACATCACAAAAAAACAGTGACTACTAAACAGGCTGTTTTTGAAGCACAGTTTCCATATATGGACCAGAGAGTGAACAATATGTTTTGAAACTTTGACAGTTTATATTCTACATCTAAGTCATTTATTTTCACAAAGTGAGTTCTGCATGATATGGGTCCTTTAATTAAAGAATGGGTGTACTTGCTTAATCCACAAAATGTTTGAATGTCACAATCTGACCTGGGATTAAAGAAAGCAGTGAAGATGTGGTGGTAAAAGCTGTGCTTTTCCAAACTTTTCATGCACGTAGTTTAATTTTCCTCTCTTTGACTTCATCATCGCAACTTCTATGCAATTCATCTTGAAGAAATTGGAGAATATGGTGGTAAAATTGATTGAGAAAAAAAGTATACTGCTTGAGAATCATAAGGGAAATAGGGAGTTGATGGAAAATGGAAATAAAGACGGCAAGTCATTATACTGCACCTGTGTACCTGCTCCCATAGCAAAACCGCAGGGTAAAGCATCACCATCAACACTCCAACACATCTGCATGATAAGTGCTGATGTACTGCACTTCACATTAAAGGAGCCTGTTTTCCACATTTTTCTTGCACTTTATATTTGCCTTGTACTTTACGTTGAAGTCCATCTATGACATTTGTGTAGGTTAATGTATCCAAAACAGTCATAATCCATTTTGCATGACCATTTTCCAACCTCCTAGAATTAAACAGGCTTTTTTGTTACTGCATCTTTAAGACTGACATATGTAAATGACCTCTTTTCTGATTGGCTGGCCTCATTCAAAAAGAGGCCTGAGCTAAAATAGTCCCTACACAACATAAACTATAGCTAAACTGCTGTGACATTGCAAATACAATGAATTGAAAACAGTTTAACCCTTTGAATAGCCATTATATTTCCATGTATGGATTGGGGAGGCAACAGTACACTTTCAGACAACTCTTTTATTTACCATAAGTACAGCAGTAGCAACGTCCTTCAAGACTGTAGGCCATCTCAGGTAAAGTCTAGCTCCAATCAGAGAGCCATTAGACTGTGAACACTTTATGATTACTGTAGAAATCAGAGAGAGAGACGAGTGCTGAAGCTACGATTAGTGAAAATCTCAGGCTTGTCACATCAATAGGAGCGCTCCACTAAGGCAGACAGAAAGTGTTCGCTCAATTGCTGTAGTACGGCCCCCTTTCACTTTGGCAGAAAGGTGGGTAATAACATGGGATCTCCAGTGACAGGCACTGGAACTGAAATGTCTACAAAATTACATTTAACCGCCTTTTTACGACTATCTTTGCATTCTAATATGATCATTTCAGCCTAAATGTGAATCATTGTAATTCCTATTTTCTGGAATCTTATCAATACATAGAGTTCCATGTGTCCTGGAACAGCAGACAGTCCACAACTCTGTCTTTCTCTGCTAAGCTCCAGCTCTTCTCCTGGCTCTTCAACTGAAGTGTCAAAAGTGAGGCTTTAGAGTTGCAGCATAAACTATGACCTATAAATACACACACACACACACACTCACACACACACACACACACACACTCACACACACACACACACACACACACACACACACACACACATATATACACACACACACCAGTCATTCAGGGTGGTTTGATGTGAGATGGATCACTGTAGTGAAGCTTACACACTCAGATTACTTTACAGTGGTAGTAACCAGGAGTCACAATGTTTACAACACAGATATAGCCATTGTCCTGCATGTCTCTCTCCCCCATGAATGTACGGTATTTTAGAAAAAATAGGCATCAAGCAACGTACTTGCATTCATTTTGTGTGAGAGCCTACTGTTATGTAGCTTTTGGACGCATTAAACACTTCTGACGTCTGGTCCCTGTCACCACCACTGTGAACAATTCTGACAGGGCAAGTTCCTGTAGAATAGCGCATTTGACATCGATAATTGCTCCTATTGGCCAATTTAAATAAGCTGTAAATCTGTATATGTGGACAACTGACCTTCACACCTTGCATCCCATTCCAAAACCATGGGCATTAATTGGCCCACCCATTGAAGGCCTGGCTCACAACTGATGTTTCAATTCATCCTAAAGGTGTTCAGGGGGACCCCACTTTACACACATGGGGCATAGTCATGGTAGAACAGAAAAGGGCCTTCTCCAAACTGTTGCCACAAAGTTTGAAGCATATAATTGCCTAAAATGTCTTTGTATGCTGTAATGTTGACATTACCCTTCACTGGGACTAAGGGGCCCCAGCCCATTATCTCTCCTTCTGGCACTATGCATATGCAAGTGTGATTCATCGTGAAGGTCCTGATGCACAGTTCTTGTGCTAATGTTGCTTTCCGAGTAAGTTTGGAACTCTGAAGTGAGCAATGCAACAGAGAACAGGTCAAATTTATATGCTACGTACTTCAGCACTCAGTGGCCCCTATCTGAGTTTGAGTGGTCTACTACCTTGTGGTTGAGCTGACCTCCATTTCACAATAACAGCACTTAAAGTTGACTGGGGCAGATCTAGCAGGCCAGCGTGGCATCTTGCGATTTGTGCCATGTTTAAAGTCATTGAGCTCTTCAGTACAACCCATTCCACTGCCAGTGTTTGTTTATCGAGATTGCATGGCTATGTGCTTGATTTTATACACGTGCTAGCAATGAATGTGGCTGAAATACCTAAACTCAATAATTGGAGGGTTGTCCACACACTTTTGGCAACACAGTATATGTTTGTACATTGAGAAGTAGGCGAAAATATGCAGTAGGCCTTGAAGAGAGTGAAATGAGGGGGAAAAAGGCATGCAGTTGAATAACGTCCTTTATTTGGGTTTGGTTCATATTAAAATTGTTCATCTGTTATTTAGGCCACAAAGCAATTTTCACTCATTTAGGAAGCATAGAACAGGACTTAATTTCATCAGGTTTTGCAAAGCCTTTTTTTTTTTTTAAGTCGATGCGCTGGAGAAGCAGTTTGTACACTTTGTTGCCGGTGCACTTTTCCTTCTCAATAAAAGCATGGTGAATGAAATAATAGGAAATTGCTCTCCAATTTGCAGTGCATTTGTTGGAAGGCTGTGTTTAAATCAAAAATGCCACCTCCGAGAACCAGAAAAAGACATGCCTCTAGTACAATTATGGCTGTGCATGTTAGAAAACGATTTATGTTCCATTTGTCCATGCCCCATGTCAACAACAACCCTACAAGGTTCTTTTAGGAAAGGCCTTTGTTAAGGAGAACAAAATACTGTTAAACTATTAGTTCATTTGCTCAATGCCAAATGAATATAATCCCTTGTTCTGGACTACATAGCTTAGTTGCAATAAAAACAGTATACTGTTAAAGTTTCTGCTTACTATTGGCGAAGTATAAGGTCAACTTGGGCCTACACACTTTCCTCTCAGATGTGTCACAATCAACAATGTATTGTTACTATATTGCGGTCAGACTTTGAAACTAGCACTTATTTCAACCAAAAGTACACTTGACAGTTGCACTTGACTGTGCTGGTTGATCTAGAGCTTATAATTTAGATGAGATTGTAGATGGAAAATGCCACCCTGGCTATATGGGGAGATATAAAAAGGCTAACACAATCAGCACCCTTTTGCAACTCACTGTTTCAGGCTTAATAGAAAGGAACAGCTTTGAGTTTCCACTGTAGCCCAGTCGTCATGTTGTTCAGCACTGTTTGCAGACAGTTTACAATGTTCCTGTCTTGCAAGCACAACTTTGAGTGAGAGACAAAACATCCCCAGTGCTGTTGTGTCAATGCAGTTAAAAATAAGAACATGACAAGTAGCCAGAAATATCCTTGATGCCAAGTTCTCCAAAAACTTCCGCACTTGTTTATTTCTATATATAAGCTACGGAGCACAAGGGCTCCAAATAGCCCCTCCTTTTTGAGCAAAGACTTTTGATATAAGAACATTCCTCCCAAACGAAAGTATAGCTGTGACACCAAAACTACCATAACTTCATTAATGTTATAGGTTCCTACCTACATGTTATCAGATAACTGGGCTAACTAACATTAGCTGTTGGCATTCACCGGTAGCTCCTAAAGCTAAACTGTTAACAACTAACTCCAGCTGTTAGGTACATCGCATGGCCAAAAGTATGTGGACATCTAATTAATGAGTTCAGTTGTTTCAGATATTTTGAAAAATCGATGGAATTCCCCTTTAAACTGAGAGACAGAACTACCATGCATTAACAATAATGTTAAGCTGTTGCCATGTTGAGCTTCACAGTGTCCCACCCAATGCGCCTAAGACGCAATCTCAGCTCAGGCTGTTCTCAGTAGCTTGACAGACTACAGCATACGGAGGAGGAACCCCTACCCTTGTTTAAAAGGAAGGCGGGGGTTGAGGGGTGGGCTAGCGGGCATTTCCCACCTTTGGCAGTTCTGACAGCAGCTCAGAGCCATAGTTTGTTATTTCGCCCTGGTGCTGTCTCTGTAATTTTTGGCTCAAAGCATAGAGTTCATTACTGGCCGCTTCAGAGGACATCACAGCTGGCGCTCTGTGCCTGCCCCCCCCCCCTCCGAGTGGTGGGCCAAAGCTAGTCAACTTCAAACCCTCTGTACAATACCCGCACGAACATGGCGTGACTTCTCCAGCCGACTCTTTTCCGAACTCACGAAGCAAGTAGTCCTGCTGATGAAATGCATAAAAGCTGAATTTTCACAATCGATTTAAGAACAGAAAATAAGCCTTGAGGCTTTTCTTTAAAGGGAGATGCCAAAAAAAATAGGTTTCGAAGCGGGCCGAACAGACATGACGAGCAGATGCACAGGAGAGAGATTAGTCTTCTATGGCACCGACATGACCGTCTGTTTTCCAACGGAGATCCATTTTTTTTATGCCTTCTGCAGCCTCGGTGCTCTCCAGTTCCTTTTTGTTCACAGATGCTGAAACTATTCGGCAAAAGAGGTAAACAGATTTCTCTGTGCATAGCCTGCCACACTGTGGAACGAGGGATAATTCACAAATCCATAAATCCATAAAAACTTCATTTCTGAGGCCAGCGTCTTTTGATATTTTCCATGAGGAGAGCAAGAAGCGTTCACAAGCTGGTCCTTGCCGCAGCCAAAGCAGGTGGTGCGTTTTATATGTGCTATCAGCAGTGGAAATTCAACAGTGCTGCAAAATGTCAGCTGGAATTCTACAGTATTTACACCTACACTGGGCAAACCATATAGGGCCTACACAGTAAAACATTAGGTATGTCAAAATGATGTGTCATTTACATGTTTAGGCAGCACGAACATACAGGTGCACTTAGCATTAACAAACGACCTTGGAAAGACAAAATGACCAAAGAATGCTTCCAATCATTTAGAAAAACTGTTGGCCTGGCAACTCTATAAGGTCAAAATGCGTAACCACAGATGGTAACACGGTTCCAGTGGCACTTAGGTTAAGTAAGTGCTTAGGCAGGGTTGCTAACTCTTATAGTTACACGCTCAGAATAAACTAGGCTGTTGAGAAAATACTACCCAATCTTAGTCCTGGAGCTCTACCACTGTGGAAAGTTCAAGTCCAGCACACCTGGCTCCAATGATCAGATGCTCCTGATGGACTTCATTACTTGGATCAGGTGCGTTAGATTAGGGCTGGAGCTAAACGCAGTAGGGTGGAAGATCTCCAGGACCAGCATTGGGTACCCCAGCTAAAAAGTAACATATGCCAGACAGGACCCAATGGGTTTCGGGCCAGGTTTAGACCATTGTTTCCACATACAGCATCATTATGTTATCTTCATGTTCGAATGTTCTATTCCACCTTAAATGGCACCACCAGAATAAAACTTCTGACCACTGAAGATGTAACCAAAATTTAGCATAAGATGCTGGGGAATAAAAAGTGAACTTCAGCCTTATGCATCCAAGGGGTTTGAATCACAAATGCATCAGCACCATTTGGGCCTGATTGGGTCAGGCTTCAAGGTTGTGGGTGCAGGTTGAGTTTGGGCTTCACCAACCTCCCAATAGTTGGTATGGTTCCACTTTATATTTAGTGTCCGTAATAACTGTGTAGTTACAGATTAATGCATGCAACAGTGTATCTACTGGTGATGTATTCACTGTTACAAATAAATAACAGTTGTACAGCTTATGTTATTACACAACTTTAGTTTTTTACTCATGTAAAACCCCAATTCCAAAAACTTGGGATAGTAAGTGAAATGCTAATAAAACAGAAGGCAGTGATTGGTAAATTCTGCTTACCCTAAATTAATTTAATTAACAAACAAAGCAACACATGCTAAACAAGTTAGGACAGGAGCGTGTTTGCCTATGTGTTACATCACCTTTCCTTTTAACAGCACTTAATTATAACTGTGTAAGGACTGAAGACAGCACAGCTGTGCAGAAGTATTGGGCCTTCATTGTTGTATTATGCACTATACATTTTCAATGGCAGATAGGCAGGTCAGTCTCACAGTCTCTGTTTACACAGCCATAGAACTGTAAGGAATCTTGTTACACATGCAGAATGTTTCTTGATGTGAAGGCAAAAAGGCAGCATCTATTGCTCCAAATTGTGCAAATAAATTTTAGTGTTAATGGTGCTTCCACAGATGTCCAAGTTAAGCACTAATACACCCCCATACCATAACAGACCCTGACTTTTGAACGGTATGCTGGAAACAGTCCTCCTTTACTTCTTTGGCCAAGAAATCACGACATCCATTATTTCCAAACAAAGAATCCAAAAGGTTGACTATTCAGACCACAATACACGGTTCCACTGTGCATCAGTCCATTTCAAAGCAGTCTGAGGGACTGAAGGTCATGGACACACAGTTGTGGTTTTTGGCCTTGCTTTTTATGCATAGAGATTTTTCACGATTTCCTGAATCTTTTGATGCTATTATGTACTGTGGAGGGTGAAACACACTAAAATCCTTGAAGAATGTTGTTCTAAAACATTTGAACTAGCCAAATGTGACAAGTTCTCGAACCACCTTTACTCTTAAAGGACTAGGCCTTTCCTGGAGTTTCCTTTTAAATGTTTTCTGAACATTCAACAACACTTCTAATCCGAAACTGCCTGAGTTTTTTTGGAACATCAATTTCAGGCATCAGTTTCAAAATTAGCACATATTTACAAAACCCAATAAAGTTGATAAGTACATTACATATCATTGTAAATACATAAAGTAGATTTACAAATTACTGCTTTATGTTTTTATTTTACTTACTGTCCCAACTGTAACTCAAAATAGCTGTAACATTCTCTCTCACAAAACTGCACATCTAATAGAGTGAACTACTTTCTGAAGACCTTTCTGATTGTAACAGGAGGTGTGTAATTACCAACATTTGCACTTTGTAGTTCTACAATGACAGACTCTAGTCCATCTGTTACTCTGCATACTTTGTTAGCCCCCTTTTACAATGTTCCACCACAGAGCAGTTACTAATTAATCATTAATGGATCATTCACAGAACTGCAGTGACACTGTTGTGGTGGTGGTGTGTTAGTGTGTGTTGCGCTGGTCCGAGTGGATCAGACACAGCAGTGCTGCTGGAGCTTTTAAATACCTCAGTGTCAATGCTGGACTGAGAATAGTCCACCAACCAAAAACATCCAAACAGCAGCGTCATGTGGGCAGCGTCCTGTGACCACTGATATAGGACTAGAGGACGAGCAACACAAACTGTGCAGCAACAGATGAGCTACTGTCTCTGACTTTACATCTACAAGGTGGAGCAATGAGGTAGAAGTGTCTAATAGAGTGGACAGTGAGAGGACATAGTGTTGAAAAACTCTGTCTGATCCACTCATACCTGCACAAGACATGCTAACACACCACAACCACGTCAGTGTCACTACAGAGCTGAGAATGATCCTCCACTCAAATACTACCTGCTCTGTGGTGGTCCTCTGGGGTCCTGACCACTGAAGAACAGGGTAAAAGGGGGCTAACAAAGTATGCAGAGAAACAGATGGACTTCAGTCTGTAATTGTAGAACTACAAAGTGCTCCTTTATGGCAAGTGGAGCTGATAAAATGGACAATGAGCGTAGAACCATATACACATACATATATGTATATATTTATGTATGTGTATATACTTCAAAGAGGAAGTGAGTCATGCATGATAGGTTCTTTGTCATCAAATGCAAAGCTAAATGAAAAGGGATGATGGTTCTTTGTCTTGTATGCAAAGACTGACATTCTAAACATAAATGTCTTTACATTTTCTGCTATTTTGCACTAGATTGGCAATGCTGACAATGAACAATCTCATACATACACATTACATGTGTGTGTGTGTGTGTGTGTGTACATATATCCTTCTCCTGTAAAGTTATCATTTTAGGGAAACGAGGTTTTGTTCTGACAGCAGTGATACACACACACATGTATGCATGTGTAATCTTTCATTGTCAACATTGCCAATCTTGTACAAATAGCAGAAAATGTAAAGACATTTACATTCAGAATGTCAGTCTTTAATACATGACAAAGAAACATTGTCTCTTTTCATTTCGCTTTTGCGTATTGAATGGGCCCCCATCATGCATGACTCACTTCCTCTATGAAATCATGCATTCATGATTTTTTAAGGCTAGTGTAATTGATTGTACATATATAGTGAAAGAAAATGAGAAAAAGAAGTGAAATGATAGCAGGCTTTTTAACATTCTAATTCTGATCTCAATTTATTTTAATGGATTTGTCCTCTTATTCCATTTCGCAACTGCTGTACCATTTGAATAATTTCTCCCTTTCCTTTTTCTAATGAAAAAGCAGGATCTTCTTGCCTCATGAGATGACTTGCTAAAAAGGCGCTAACGCATTTGCATTCCGTCTCAGGCCGACGCGAGCTCGTTCGGTGTCTTGCATGCACACACAGACTCTGGCTAGAGCACATTAGAAAGAGCTAATGCCTTAAAAGCACAACTGATGCTCAGATCATGAGCTGCAGCAGATGACAAGGCTGCTGGGTGATGATAAGGCTTTAGCAGGCATTAAATGAAGACACACTGAACAGGCTTATGGTCATGCACGGATATTAAAGCTCAGGCTGCTATCAGCTATGGGAGCCGCTGTGGAACCGCTGAGATATAACACTGTCGGAGACGCGCAACAGACTGCCGCATGCAGAGGAGGAGCTGCAGTGGGTTTTAGATAACGATCTAGTTTAACAGATGGTGTATGTAGTAGGATACATGGGATATTACACATGGAGCAGGGCACTGTTACTTTTCTGGGGCTGGATTCTCAAAGCACTCATGACAGTCTTAACCCACTAAGACTATAATATCTACAAAGCCTAACTGGCTGCTCTGAAACATTTCAGGCATCATTTTGACATTTTCTGTGGGTCTGATTGTAGTAAAATCTAGGACCAGCTCAGAGACGTCCTAGAAGAAAAAAAACAGGAAACCTTTATGATCTTTAAACAACATCCTGCTCCAAACGTGTCTTCTAGCCAACTAACAGTCTTTGTATTCTCGATTTGGGATTTTTTCCCACTTTTCACTTCTAGTTCAGAGATAACAGGTCATCTTGCATACACAGCATGTGATCTAGTTACAGATTCCCAATACGATTCTTGAGCTACTTAAAGCTTGATTTTAATATATGTTTGGGATCATTGTCTCTTTTCAGCTGCAGCTTTTTCACTGACTGTGGGACACTGGCTTTCAAGAATTGTTAGTGTTTAGTACAATCCTATGTTCCTTCTATACCCACAACATTTCTTGTGCTATTGGCTGCCACAGAATCCCAAAGCATGATCAATCCACCCCCATGCTTAACAGTTGGCAAGGCGTTCTTTTTCATAAAATACTGCTCCTTTTATTCTCTAAACATCTCTTTGGTGATTATAATTCACATCACTTAGCCTATAGGTTATCTAGATGTTGTTTTGCCTATTTCAGACATTGACTTTTGGGACGAGATTGTGGTTAAGGTTACCTTCTGATGACTCTTCAGTGTAGATGATGTTCATGCGAGAACACTGCACAGAAGGCCAGTGCATCATTATTCCCATACCAGCCAGCCTTCTTGTAAGTCCTTCGCAGTGATGTGGGGGTTTTGCTTGGCAAACCTAACCAGTCTTTGAGAAATTCTTTCAAAGATATTTCTTTGCCTTCTAGATCTTGTCTTGACCTCAACAGTTCTCCTTAGGTTTCATTTCTTAATGGCATACCAGATCAAACTAAACAGAAAGTGTCTAGATGTCTTTTATAGTCTTATCTTGCTTTGTAAGAGTGAGTTCTCTTTAGTTTCAGATCATCAGTCAGCTGCTTGATGAGCCTTGGGTTGCTGAGCGGAGGCACAACATCTTAGAAACGTCAATGAGATCTTCGTGATGAAACACAGAAACAGTCTGGATGTAAGTGAATTATCTGATATTGTCTATTTCAATATATATAATTTCACTATATCAGTGTAATGTTGATTTTGCATGTCAGATGGAAACACTGAGTATGAGATGGTAATATGTAAAATCTGATCTGGCGCTTCTGAATTTTTTAAAGCCTTTACAGAGAGACTCACAGCAGCACATAGCCACCATGTTTGAGGTCTTTTTTCTCTGTAATGCTACTGCTTTAAATTTTAATTAAGCAAAAATATCATATATAGTGCAGCTTTAACTGTTGTTTGGCTTCTAAAACGCAACAGCAGTGTTAACATTTGCTGTAATGGCAAAACTGTCATTCTGAAATCTGATCAGTTTAAACTGAAGTAGAGCTTAAGCTTGGTGGTCAGTCAAGGGTGCGTTTTTTTTTTAAGCCACTGTCCCTTGTCTGTGCATGGGCCTGTACTCATAAACCCACACTCATTCAATCACTCAGTGTCTATCTCTGTGTACAACAACACGGACTACGGATATGAAAACAATGGAGCCAGAAGCTGCTGCATTGTTGTCATGACTCGCATGCCAAATACACAACAGACAACAGGGAGGGGGGGGTCTGAAAATGCATCAGTCGTGGCAAATTGAAACGTCAAGCTTGACTACGGAGATGGGACGCAAAAACGTTATTTCATGCAAAAGCCTGCGGAGATTTTCCCCAGCATAAACATGCAATAGAGAGAAAACGAGCGAGGGGCCACTTTCTCTCTCTCTCTCTCTCTCTCTCTCTCTCTCTCTGATGCATTGTCATTCTCTTGTTTGTTTGCTCACTCAGGCACAGCCCTGACATTACAATACAGGCAGATGGAGCTTTCCCAGGGGGGCGCAAAGCAAGAGAGAAGAGCAAGATCAGATATTTTTTAACTTACGTAGAGAAAGACAACACATTTGAACCTGCTATTGTCCTTTTTTATGGAAGAAAATGAGAGATAATGAGAGAGAAAGAGATGCAGAGAAACAGCAGAATGAAAAGAGGGGAAGACCCGGAGGAACAACACTAACAGGGGGCATTTCAGCCTCAGTCATAATGCTTAACTTAAAAGCGCAGGGGAAACTTTCCTCTCTGTTTTTTGAAATGAAAGCATTCGATCCACTGTGTACTCACTGTTAACGTTTCAGAATGTACAATTCACTTCCATTCAGTTCATCCAGTGCATAAGCAAAGGAGGCCTGTTTTAACGTCCTCATGTCTGCAATGTCAGAACCACTGCGTACAGCAATCTGGCCCTTTGATGTGATAAATGTTATAATTGCACATGGTCAAATGGTCATCCAAAATGAATTACGACTGTTTGAGTACATAAAGTCACAAAGACATAAAGAAACAAAGGCAACCAACAGGGCCAAACTTAACCTTGCATGCAAAAGTCTGAACATCCCCAGTCATTTGACGTTGCTGTCGATTTTCTAAATGAAGGATAACTGACATTTTTCTGCAAATTTTAGTGCATAATTTCTACTCATTTGCTGAGTTTACACATCAAAAACTGTATATATATATATATATATATATATAATATATATATATATATATATACAGATACACATATATATGTGTGTGTGTGTGTGTGTGTGTGTGTGTGTGTGTGTGTGAAATAAATAATGTGCCATAACTTTCACACAAGCCACATTTTATGTTTTATTTTTCCCCAAAATATTAAATTCAGCAAATACACAGTAATTGTGCATTAAAAGATGCAGAAGAATGTCCTTATATTCACTAACAAAAGATATACATAATATAATAACATATATGATGGGCTGCTAACATTATGAAGCTGGCTAACTAACTTGCCAGTTTTTGTGTTGTCAGATTCAATTCTATTCAATTTAATTCATTTGATTGTTATTACATTATTATTATTATTATTATATTATTATTATTATTATTATTATTATTGTTATTATTAATGAAACAAAGTAACAAAAAGCTCTCACTGTTGTCTTTGGTGTAACATATTGTAAACACAACTGTATAAATACAGACACTAGATAAACATTATAAGTAGATGCTAACAAGTATTATAATCAGTGCAGATGTTACAGTAGGTTTTAAAGTGTGATATGTAGAGGTATTAGCTATTCTTATCATTTGGTACCACAAGAGTCAGTTTAAGAGGAGCCTGGCACTTCCTACTCCTGTTATACTGTAAAATCACTATAGGGCCCCACAAGCAAGTCCTTACTGAATTAGCATAAATGTCACTTAATGGCTTAAATGCTAGTTTAGTCTTTCACAGGCAAACCTTTTTTTTAATTTTGAAGTATGTATTATGCAAGATCATTAATGACCAAACTAGCATGGTTCTGTTTTCCTACAATAGACATGTTTAGCGCAGTAGTATGCTAGCATTACTGCTAATGAGTGCTAACTGGTTGGCCTTCCTCACTGATGGTATGAATGTATACAAAGTAATTCATACAAAGAAAAGTGTTCAAAGACTTGACAGCAGTATTAAAATATGTTGCTATTCTGCTGGGAAGATGAGCGTGTTTGTACATGTGAAAAGGAAGAAGCATTTACAAATTGTAATTTTGCCAAAAAGCTCCATATGAATTCATTTGTGACTCTCTCTAGAGCGCCCTCTAGTGTCCAACCAACCAAGGCAATTCTCCTCATTACAAATTCTGTGCTTCCACTATTTTTTATTATGAAGCTTTTAACTTCTTTTATCCATTTCACCTAAAAAAAACCTGAACATAACACGCAGCAAAATGGGCTACAACTTGTATTAGCATACTTTAGCATCACACCACTGTTGCATCTGAAGAATGTTAGAAGAGGATGTTAACAGTGCAGCACAACACTTGTTCATTGTTTGCTGACATTTTTTGTAAAAGACACCAATCAACCCATCAAGGTACTTAGATCATGGAAAATTCATTTTCCTTGCTTTTTAAAATAAAGTTGTTTGATGTACTGTGTAAATATTGTTGATGTACCAATGTACTCTTCCCACAGAGTTATAGAAAGCTGAAAAAGCAGGTAGTTTTGAATGGGTCATCAAATTCAAATGTGTTCATAGTTGTGACTTCAGCTACAGCATTTGTGGTGAAGTGATAAAGGGTGTTGGTACTGCAGCCAGACATTTGAAAGGCATTTTCCCTTACATAGTCGAGTCTATACTGTGTAATGAAACTGAGTTTTTTTGAACAGAGTATTATACCTTGGCCAAACAGAACAGAGATGCACAGGGACCGAAACAGTCTGATTAATTCTAAGAGATGAAGAGAGGTTGGAGAAGTCATGTAGAAATGTATTATGACTCTCTGTGGTACATAAAGCGTGACAAATGTTAAAAATGGACATCAGTGGCCAAAATAAAATCCAAGAAAAATGAAGAATATGGGTGCTGTAAATTCAAAGGCATTCTTTTATGAATGGCAAAAGAATTTGGCACACAGAAGCGCTGAACAGGGGGATGTTTTCACTGCACATGATGGAGTCTGAAAATCTGCCAGTCCAACCAAGGCTCCCCAACACGCCAGCAGCACGCCATCAGATAAATCCAACTCGGCCTCGACGGGACGCGTTTAAAAAGTCTGTGGGAGTTCTGGGTTCCACTCGTCCGGCCTGGAGGGCCGAGGCCTCCGTCATGGCCACCCCCGCAAGTCTGAGTCGCTTAATCTGTTTTGCTCCATGCGCTGCCGACCCAGGAAGGCGACGTTTTTCCCCTCCAATTTCACACCCGCTCTACATCAGCACGCTTCTTCTGTGACGAATCTGAATGACAGTGCTCCAGAGCGCCTCCGCCATCCAGCATGGCGGCAGCAGAAGAGCTGCATAATCCCACACACGAGCGTGCTAAATAGGCTACTCCCACGCTGTCTCATTCACACCTACTGTACCAGTTAAATATGTCGTCACCCATGACTGAATATATGTTTTTCACAGTCTTAAAGACATTTTGATTTAAAGGATTATGCTTGGCGGCATAGTTTGGTGAAAAAGCTAATTTTCACAGTTTTCTTCTTACCCCAAATGTAGTCAAATCAGTGAGGACCTGTTTGGTGTATCAAGTTTGCTTCTTTAGTTTAGTTTCTCTAGCTAACAATCAATGGAAATTAATGGTAAAACAGCATTGTGCAAACTGCATGCCTAAATGATGCCATGCTTGTCACAAACCTCGTCGAGTTGTGATGTAATCTCAAATAGACTTGGTTTCTGGCACAATATGACGCTGTTAGCTGTAAAAATGGACAAAAGTACAGACGATTTAGGCTTCAAGATGGCTCCTACCATCCATCCATCATCTAAACCGCTTATCCTTCTGGGTCGCGGTGGGGTGCTGGAGCCTATCCCAGCTGTCATTGGGCGGAAGGCAGGATACACCCTGGACAGGTCGCCAGTCTATCGCAGGGATGGCTCCTACCACTTTTTCAAATAAACATATTTTTGTCCTTTTCTTATAAAACCACAGAAGCAAGTGAGATTGATTAACAACCCCACACTAAAAAGATTTCCAAGGTGAATAAATTTTGCACGTGAAACTTCACATTAAGTTTCAGATTCACATTCTTAATCAGTGGCAAAACTAGTTTGGGAATATTGATCTAAAAAAGGGCAGGGCTTTGTATAACAGCACTAAAGATTCAAAATAGAGAATAGGCTTAATTAGTATGTGGAATGATAATAAAAACAGAAAGCAGTGATTAGTAAATATTGCCAGACCAGTGTTAAATTGAAAACAGTACAAAACACAATATTTAATGTTTTACCTTACAAAAGTAAGGACCTTTGTTGTCATGTTTTGTACCACACATTTTCATTAGGAGACAGGTCTGATTACGCAGCCATGCTGTTGTAACACATTCAAAATGTGGCTTGGGATTGTCATTTAAATAATCGTAGACATTCTTCAATAACATATTGTTTAGAAGGTGTTAAATGTTGCTCTAAAATCTGTATATATCAGTGTTATTGATGAGTTCACTATTACACAAGTAACCCATGCCATGGGCACTAAAATACCCCTAAACCATGACAGACCTTGGCTTTTGAACTTTACACTTGTAACAATCTGAATGCTTCTTTACTTCTATGGCCCAGGAAAACACAATGGCTATTAATTGCGCAAACAATCTGAAAAGTGTAGTCATTACACCACAATACATGTTTCCACTGTGCATGGAGCCATTTCATCTCAGAGAGGTCAGCGGTTACTCTGTATGCTGTTGACATATGGCTTCTACTGTGTATAGTACAGAATGCTGCAATGAATAGCGTTTATTCATCAGTTACTCAAAGTATTTCAGAGCTCATGTGAGATCCATCACATATTTCAGCCTTGCCCTTTATACACAGACTTTTCTCTGGATTTTCTGTATCTGTTATGATATTATGTACTGTAGAGGATGATTTTTTTTTCTTTTACAAGCCTCAACCCATTCTGGCTCATAATGGCCTAGGCCAGGGGTCAGCAACCCAAATGTTAAGAAGAGCCATTTTGTCTCGTTTCAAGAAAAATCAAACCACCTTGGTAGCCACAACATTTAATTACCATTTTATTGAAGTAATGTTTTAGAATCAAATAAAAATATGTCTCAGTATGTGCTAATGTTCTAGTATAGGCTAAAAAATAGAAACAAAAACGTAGACTTTGCTTTAAGCTTTTGCTCAGCTATAGCTGCTTTTCTCGCATCTCTGGCAGGAAACTTTTTCACAAAAGTAGAACAGTTTCTGGTAAAACGTCTCTTAACGTTAGACTTTTTACGAGGCCTAAGTCAGATTTGTATTTGAATTTTCCAGTTCCACCTTAAATCTCAGCTTGAGGCGCCAGAATGTAACTGCTGCACTATTTAAGGTAACAAGCTGGAGTGCTTATAAATGCAAATGAGCTGGTCAATTTATGTCTGAATTAACGAAGTTCGCCATGAATCTTTATTCTTTTTGTCTTTTTGTTAGCTACTTGCTAGGCGAGATTGTGGTCTGCGTTGCTGTGTGACCAGCTGTCTGTGTCCAATCTTTAGGGTTAAAGGGTGAATAAGCAGTTATACATATAACCTCAGCGTTTGAGACCAATTGTAGTTAAAACAGTGTAAGAACGATCGGCAGAGCTTTATTTTACTGCAAAGGATGATTATTTTAGTTTTACCTAAAAATCTAATTCTGCTGTGGAGCTGCAACAGGGCAGGAAAAGAGCTGCATGTGGCTCCGGAGCTGTGTGTTGCTGACCCCCGATCTAGGCTTTTTTCTGGATGCTCCTTTTATTTCTAAGCATGATTGCTTACTTGTTTAAGATGAACTTTCCTAATTGTAAATTGTCCTAACTTTTTTGGAACACGTGGCAGGCATCAATTTCAGAGAGTATATTCACAAGAATCACTGATGTCACACTGTCTTGCAAATGCTGCGACTACAGCTTTTAGGCAGTTTGTATGATAATTCCATGGTTTATTTTATAATGATGTCCACTGTTAGAAATAAAGGTGCTGTACAGGTACATTTTTTGTTCATCAAGGTACAGACAATGTAAATGTACCCTCAAAGTATAACAGTGGTTTTAAGGTCCAACTATGAACATTAAATACATTTTTTCCAGGTCGAAAGTAAGTATTTGCATCTTTTAATAACCTAATGTTTAAACCAGACCAATAAAATAAAAAGCCTGGAGACAAGACGGGGTGTGTGAAGTCAATATAACTTAATACAAAATATAATTTCAATGGATTATGTACAATTATGTTCCCTGACTAAAGGTACTGAGATGTGTGCTGCCCCAGTGACAATGACATGCCTTTTTTCTGTAAAGAGAGTGTCTGTAAAAATAGCAAAAATGAGTTGGTGTGTCCAAACATTTGACCAGTACTTTTATTTCAAACCTCACATAGAGGTGATACATTTACGACAATGCTAACTACCCTTGGCACCATGTAGGCAAGCTAAAAACAACACCTGCTTATGCAAAAACCACATCACATCTGCCAAGAACCACATAATATGCAATATGAAGTAGTAATAACTGACATTTACCATTCATCTTAAGAAGAGCCACAGATGGCTATAACTCTGAACACACTGTTTCACACCCAGCGCAAACATCAAACTATAAGCACCGCTGCAATCCGGATACATTTACGACATGGTGTCAGTACACACAGGCCAGATGGAGATGAATGACAGTTGGAGTTTTGTAGACGGTTCTGTCCTGTCTTATCAGGCCCTGCCCTGACAAACAGTGCCTGTCAAATGTTAGTGGCTAACATGGCAGATATATAGAGGGCCACCAAACACAGGTTAAACTGTGTCTTAGCTAGAGCGGTTCTTTTAAACAGAAGACTGGTGATCAGTCTTATGTGGGAGGAGCACTTAAGCCATCAGATCCACTAAATATATGGGCAAGGGAAACATCTCAAATGTAAGCAATATATAGAGGAAATAATAGAGTGAATCGATTTGTGAGAGTACAGCTTAGAGCAGCCAAATGGAAGTTGTATTTACTTTTGTTTGGCAATTTTTTATATTTCAATATATTATACAGTACCACACAAAAGTCAGAGACCACCATTCATGTTTTTTAATTATTAGTTAATATGGCCATTAAGTACAAGTTAACAATTTTCAGTAGATATTTCTGAGATGCACGAAGAAGGAAAAACAGGAGTTTCCAAAAATAGAGCTCAAAAAAGTGTTTATATAGAACAAATAAGAATCCTAACAACCGTGCAAGACCTGGTAGACCACCAAAACTGTCGCCATCAGATAAACAGCAATTTCATCTTTGAGAGAGAGGAGAAAATCAAGCTCTAATTTTGCTTCAGATTCACAGAACACTGTGTTCTGTCCATTCTTCCACTGTGAGAAGACAACACTATGAGTCTGAAAGGATGTGTAGCTGTCAAGAAGCGCTTACTGAGAAAAGGAAACAGACAAAAAGAAAAAAAAATTGTTTGCAAAACAAACAAAGAAGCTGCTGGTGTTCTCAGAACAATAGACTGACCACCCCAGAGGCCAGACCTCAACATCACTGAATGTGTTTAATATTTGGATTGTGAAAAGCAGAAAATGCGACCAACTTCTAAGACTGAACTTTGGAGATGTGGAAAAACATCCTTGCAAAACTGAATAAATTCTGAATAAATACAATAAATACTGAAAAATGATGAGGCTTCTGAGTAATTGTCTACAATTTTTTATTTACTTTTGATTTATTTATTTATTTTTTTTTCAAAAGCTGAAAATGATTCAATTCTACTCAATGCCCATTTTAGGGGGTTTATCTGGAAATTACATAAATGATGACTGATCTCTGACTTTTGCACAGTAAGGCATTTAACATGTTCTGTGTAAAGAGTTTTAGGATTAATCTGGTGAACACATTTTGGAACATTTATCCAGAGTAAAAATATCTAGAATGTTCTTCGAAAACATTGCTTGATAAAGATTTTTGTTAAAGCAGAAATTAAGCTTAGTTTCGAACAGCTAATTATATTTATTATAATAAAATATTCAGTAGTACATATATATGTAACTTTCTATCTATGATCTAATGACCGCTATTGTTGCTACATGGTTATCTGGTGCGAACATTTATGTTTACATATACATTTACGGCATTTGGCAGATGCTCTTATCCAGAGCGACTTACAGTGTGATCATTTTAAACGGGTAGGCGAAGGCAGTGTTAGGAGTCTTGCCTAAGGACTCTTATTGGTGCAGTGTAGGTTTCTTACCTATGCAACAGATTGAACCCCAGTTTACAGCGTAGAAGGCAGAGGTGTTACCCACTACACTATACCAACCACAGCTCAGGTTTGTTTTAGACAGAATTTTGTTTGGCTTGTGTTGAGTTGGGACTCAAAACTTGTTTGGGCTTGGACAGAAAGTTGTCCATGTATTTTCTGGATCAGCCCAAACGTTCTGGCCCAACTAAGGTTGTATATATATATATATATATATATATGAAATGACCTAGAAATAGGTTGAATAATCTTATAAAATTCTTACAAAACCTATGCCCTACGCTTAAGATGCTTTCGCTTGCTGATGTCATCGCTTGCAGTGTGATCCAAATGTCGTGATTGAAGTGTATAAGTTAGAATCTTGAATCGAGCTGATAAAATAGTAAAAGCTCACAAAATTGGAGTCCTCAGCTGCCTCTGCTGGAGAGAGCTTCATTTTATCTCAGCATGGTTCACCTGGAATAATTTATGATTTGTTGACAAATTGGTAAGGACATAACTTTAAAGGCTAACTTTGAAAACTGTAACTTTTGGTTGCCAGTTATTGACGTACCACTTAGAAGGACAGCGTATTTTTCATGAATTAGTAATTGTGGATTCAGGCAAGGTGAAGGGTAAACTAAAGAACATTTACAATTAAAAGTCCTTCAGGAACACTTGAAAGTAGGTTGTAAGACAGCAGGGCCTGTGTTTATCAAGCATCTAAGCAGGGGAATACTGATCATAGATCAGTAGCAGCCCCTCAGATTATACTTCTATTCATATGGATACTCTCCCTCATCGCTTGTTCGATACATTTGCCCTTTGGGTTTAACACTCCAGGCATTTTATGTACTGAGTTACAAATAACTAAGCTATGGGCATGGGGGATTTCTTAATCTTCAATATCCTGTAGATTTAACCGTTTAAATGGCCAGGGCCTACTAGCAGCCCCAAAGTTTTATTACACACTTCTATAACCTAAGAATAGCTCAGCCAGTTTGCACTGAAGTCCCTGTATTACTGAATAATAAGCCTTAGTATGTAATAAGCCTGTTTTAATGGGTTAATCTCTTACAGGCCTACAGTAAGGCCTTTTGCTACATTCTTCAAAATAAAGATTCCATATGGTTCTTGGATGTAAGTTTCCAGGAAAAATCTTCCTTTGGTACATTTTATTATATGGAAGTTCTTTAAGCTTTAAGGTTCTCCACACTTGCAATTATAAGTAGTTGTTTCGAGAATTATTGGTGACACTTCAGCAAAGGGGGGCATTATAATGCTGTTGTAATGCTTTATTGAGCCTTAGCAAGCCAGTAACTATAATTAATGGCTCATTACTACTTTATTCATTATTAGTACTGAACTAAACATTGTGTATAATACGTCTAAATTTTCTTTTGATTCATATCAATACATTAAGTAATAAATCACCAATTAGCTCAAGGATTTCTTGTAAGCTTGTACTAGGGAGGTGTTAACGTCTAGAGTATTGGCCCTATATGAATGTGGGGTTTGCATATGAACTGTAGTTATTAACTCTTAAAATCACAGGCTTATTACATAATAAACCTTATTATTCAGTAACTACAGGGACTTCACTGCAAACTGGCTGAACTATTCTTAGGTTATAGAAGAGTGTAATAAAACTTTGTGCCTGCTGGTGGATTAATGTCCCTTATAGTCAGTACCTGATCTGTTAGATTACATCTCATCAGTCTTTATATCAATAAATTATGTGCAAAACATTGTGTTGTATAATATACAATTAAATGTGCCCTAGGAAATGCTTAATACAAGCTAGCTAATACTTATTAAAGCCAGTTAATTAGCAGGTATTGGCCATTAATTACTGCTACAAACCTTAATAAGGGCATTTCAAGGGCATTATCATGTCCCTCCAATACTGATGTATTACCAAACTATCTGCTGAAAGACTAAGTAACACTTTATTTGAACCCTGCTACATAACATTTTGACATAACCAAGCCATAACCATGTCACTGAGTTGTCATGAGAGGCTTCAGTCAATAACCAATTATGAGTAATAGCCATGACAGATACCACAATGCCATAATCTGTTAGATCTCAATGAGTTAACAGAGTTACAGAGATAATAAACACTACTAGTTTTCTTGATGGCCCTTCCGTTATCAACATCAATCAAGGGATTCGCATCCACTGTTCGTTTCACTGAGCACGTTCTTGGGCAACATCTGTTCATCTAGGGCTCCTGTGACTAGTTACCGTCATGCGAGCTGCCAGATGCTAGACGGAGCCAGACGAAGGCAGACTCCTCAGCTCCAGAGAACGCCAAGACCACAAGGTCAACCAGTCTAGCTGTGACGGAAAAGCATGTTAGCCGTGATCTACAGAAAAGCGCCAACACAACTTTCGCCACGGTCAGCAAAACAGAGCTGACTCATTCTCCTTTAGCCATGTGCTGGCTGTATATTTGAGTTAGTTTATTATTGCTCTTGATGGCCCTCCTCCCCCCACATAAGCAATCTTTCAGCGCCTAGTGCAGAAAGGCTGACGCCATATTTCTTCCTCAGAGCAGAGTTTTTTTCTGTCTGGCGATGGGGGCGGGGCCAGAGAGCTCTGGAGTTTTCCAAGGCTATAAGAACACAGTGCTTTATGACCAGCGGAGGTGTTTTAGTGCAAGATGACGTGTTGGGGGTTGAGGGTGAAACAGCTGTGCTTGCCAACCTGAGAGAGGGAATGAGAAAGAGTGGAGGAGGAAGAGAAAGGAGAGAGAGATTAGTGGGTAAGTGGAGAGGTGGAACAAGAGTAATAAAGAAAGAAAGAAAGAGAAACAATGGAGAGTCAAAAGTGATTGATAGATGGGTGGAGAAAGTGATAGGACCTCCCTGGGCAGGTTGAATACTTCAGAAAATGAGCAATGACAAAAGAGGAAGAAGAAGATAGTTGTAGGAAGAAAGAAAGAAAGAAAAAAGAAAGAAGTAGAACATGAGAAGTTGATTGAAAACTGATGGAGAATGAGAATGAGCATGTATATATTATTCCAGAATGAAAGAGAGAGAGAGAGAGAGAGGAGAGAGAGAGAGAGGAGAGAGAGAGAGAGAGAGGGAGATGGAGATAGAGAGGTGGAAAAAGAACAAGCAAGAAAGAATGAATGGAAAACAAGATATGCTATTTTAGAGTAGTTTAGTGTGTAGTACTGATCAATTTAGTATGTTGTACAGAGTATTTTAGAGTAGTTTAGAGTAGATATGCTGATGACCTGCCTGGGTGGAGGAAAAGAAAGAAAGAAAGAAAGAAAGAAAGAAAGAAAGAAAGAAAATTAGGTGAGAAGTGAAAGAAGAAGAAAAAAGTAAGAATGAAAGAAGAAAGAAAGAAAGAAAGAAAGAAAGAAAGAAAGAAAGAAAGAAAAAGAGGTGAGAAGTGAAATAAGAAGAAAAAAGAAAGAAAAGAGAAAGAAACAAACAAACAAAGAAAGAAAGAAAGAAAGAAAGAAAGAAAGAAAAAGAGGTGAGAAGTGAAATAAGAAAGAAGAAAGAAAGAAAGAAAGAAAGAAAGAAAAAGAGGTGAGAAGTGAAAGAAGAAGAAAAAGAAAGAAAAAGAGGTGAGAAGTGAAAGAAAGAAGTTAAGAAAGAAAGAAAGAAAGAAAGAAAGAAAGAAAGCAAACAGCCAACGAAAGTGAGGTGAGAGCTTGATGGAGAATCAGAGAGGTATAAGAAGAGGCACAAAAGAAAGGAAGAAAGAGGGAAATAAAGAAGGTGGAGTGAGCGACTGATGGAGGAGACAGCACTTTTTTTCAGCCACACTGTTTCACTCCAGATCAGCGTGACAGCTGTAGCATTAACTGGCTGCGCAAACACGAGTGATTCTCATCCCGATGGAGGCGGATCTGCTCTGCTCTACATCCCCCAAGGTGAGTCTAAACAAAACCGGCTGAAGGGAAGGAGACGGGACAGCCCTCCCTAAGTGCTTCCGCCCGCCTCTCCGCTGCGGATTAATAATAGAATTTCTGTGCTGCCTCAAATTCACAAAGCCGTATATATTTTCCATACACGGACACGTTCGGAGCGTTTGGAGGTGGGAACCGGAATCTGGGGGGTGTTTTCCATTTCTGTTTTGATTAGTTGGTTTTCCGACACAGGTTCCGCTGGAGATCACCTGAAGATGAGACGTGGTGGAACGGCAGGTTCCCTCAGCTGGAGACCGCGGCAGGCAGAGTGCGAGCAAGAAATAAAAGAAGGAAAAAGAAGTAGGGGGCCTTAAAGAGGATGCATGGCTGGCAGCCACATGGCGAGATAGCCAGTCACCCGGGAGCAGCGGCTGTTTGGCTGTAATGAGCCCTGATGGCTGGAAAAGTGAGCCAGCATGGCAAAATTTACCAATCCACTGATGCAAAGCTCATCCTGAACAATGAATAATGGTCTTTACACCATGAAGCCAGTGGTGGACCTAAAAGGTTTCCTCACTGGGGGCTAATCGGGGTGTGAAGTTTTGGCAGGGTGGCATGTTCATGCGGCAACCACTGAACAAACTTCTTACATGGATATGCAGCTGTATGTCTAAGACACATTTCACTTGTGGCAAAATATGTAGTACAGATCAATTTGGTATTACAGAGTATTTTAGAGTAATTAAGTATGTAGTACAGATCAATTTAGTATGTAGTACAGAGTATTTTAGAGTAATTTAGTATGTAGTACAGATCAATTTAGTACAGATTCAAATTGTGAACTATCCATTTAATCCCCTGACCACTGACCAAACCTCAGAAAAAAGCGAAACAACCAAGATATAGTTTGTCTGTTCTGAACAACTGATTGGAAAACAGCTGCTTTGCACAACTTGTCCACAGTTTCTTTTTATTTGCTGAGTTTAACAAATGCAGCAAGCCAGTATTATTCTAACCCTCTCAGGCCTCAATTCCATCTACTGCCAGCTACTCTACAGGACCCATTCATACACTCATTAACGAATCAGGTTCTTGCACAGGCCAGCTGAGGATCATCAGTGAGGGCACTCGAAAAATCCAACAGAAATTATTACATGAAATCAAGCCAGGCTATAAAACCAGGCTGTAAATGTTGATTGATTAATCTATTTCACTTTTTGAAACATCACTTTTGAAATTATATTTTTTATTAAAATTGACATTTGTATTAAAACTTTCATGAATGCCTAAATTTGTGTAAAAAGTATTTTACATATGATTTACTAACATATTAGTGTGCAAGAATCAGTGTAGTAAGTGGGGTGGAAAGTGCTATAGAGGCCACTCCATAGACCTACTGCTGCATGAAAAGCCTTCTTTCATTCCATTTCACTATTTTTCTTGTAGCTCATTGAGAAAAGAGGAGGAATTTTGTCTAAAGCGTGGTATCTAAACTTCCAGTTAACACCATATTGTATTTATAAACAGAAGATGGCCTTATTTAATTGATAAAGTTATTGTTGTGCAGACTAAATAAAATAATATTTTCTACATGTTTGCATCAAAACAAAACAGATAAAAGGTCTGGAATCTGTCAATATAGAATGCAAACTGAGGGTAAATGTTATTCATTACATACCTAAAGATGTAATTAAGTATGCAATTACATAACTAAATGACATATCAAAGCCACAGTCTGCTATTCTCTTAAACAGACCTCTAAGTGTCAAACTTTAAAAGAATCTTTTTGACTTTTTTCTTGTACTGAAATATAGAAGATGAGCATAAATATTTCTTTCAGATCTTGCTATTGATTTTTGCCTATAGATTGAAGCTCAGATACGACGAAACAGTAGATCGTGCCAGGGAAGAGTATGTCCTCGGCTCCCTTCTGACCTCCTTTTAGAGAAGACTGCAATGCTTGTGAACTCTGCTCAGGCGCGTTTAGAGAATTCAGGTCCACAAAAATAGAAAAAAAGCAATGAAACCCATCCAGACACGAGCACCACAGGCAGCCGCCAGAACCTTCCGAATTCTGCCCAAATACCAGAGCAGACCCCGGGGGAAGAGACAGAGATGAATTGGAGCTGACCACACCAGCCTGTGGAGCCCTGTCCTGACATTTAAAACACGGCTGGCCAGCTGCAGGTAGTGAGTGGACTGTGGATTGTGGTGGTCATGTAGTACATGTGTAGAGTGGACAGGTAGTGCCTCGCAGGAGCATGTTTTAGAATCTAGAACACAGGCATGCTCATGACGCTGACTCGATATGTCACTTTGCCACAAAGAAAGAAAAAAAGAAAGAATGTAAGAAAGAAAGAAAGATAGAAAGAAAGAAAGAAAGAAAGAAAGAAAGAAAGAAAGAATTAACAAAGGACTGGGAAGCAACAGAAGGCCAAGAAAGATTGATGTCGAAAGAGAAAAGGCAACCCTGTGTGGGTTAAATGCTGTGTGCAACAAGAGGGTGTAGCAAAAGAAAGAAAAGAAAGAAGGAAAGAAAGAAAGAAGGGAAAAAGAAGGGGACAAAAAGAAGCACAAGAAAGAAAGAAAGAAAGAAAGAAGGTGGACTGTAGAATCAGTGTCCATTGCCATCACTGGTAGTCCACTCTCCATATGGTTTATAAAGTGTTGACAAAAAATAAAAATGTTCAGTTCAGAATAGTTCCCCCAGCAAAACAGCAAGAAAGTAAATAAGTAAGTAAGGAAGGAAGGAAGGAAGGGGGATACAAAAGAAAGAAAGAAAAAGAAAGAAAGAGATGGGCCTTAAGAAAGAGAATGAGCTGTCAGGAGAGACTGATGGGGTTAGAGAAAGTATTCCACTTGAGAGGAAAAAAGAAAGGACAGAAGAAAGGAAGAAAGAGGTGATCCTCAAGGGAGAAGATGAAGAGAGAGCTGGTTCTCAAGCTTTTCACTTTGGAAGGAAAGAAGGGAAGAAAGACAGAAAGAATAAAGGTGTGCTGTAGTGTCAGTGTCTGCTGCCGTGGCTGGAAGTTCACTACTCATTGGGTTTATCACGTGTTGACGCAACACTGGAATTCATCTCAGAGAACTTCCTCCAGCAGAATCACAGCAGCAAAAAACACACATGCAGCACATTGGCTATGGTCACTCTACGATTCATCACGGTGGTGTTGAACGCGCGCGTGTGTGTGTGAGGCCGCGTGTGTGGCGCATAATAACAAGTTAGCTTTGATTGTTTCAAATGGAATCTGAAATATCGATTGCGCCGCTCAGGGTTTAGGCGGGCTGCTCGTTTCAGAGCCTTTTATTTGATGTTACGCTTGATGTCGGGGCGTTCTTTTATAAAGATACTGTAATTTATGTGCGCGGCTGCGGGTGTGTGTACGCTGGGCACGGAGCCAGGCTATCCCAGTTGCGGAAAAGAGGAAGGGGAGGGGGGAAGCCCGTTTGGAGGATGAGGCTGATGGAGAGAGAGAGTGAGAGCGCGAGCGAGAGCATGAGTGGATGAGATAGAGAGAGAGAGAAGCGGTGAAAGGGGACTGGTAAAATGGCAGCAGTGGCATGGAGATGAAAATTGATTTATTGCGCCGGTGATGAGGAGCGGCATGGCTGCCGCTCTGGGGAAGTGGACTGCGGCAACATAAAACAGTGCTTTTGATAGTAATTGCTGTGGGGGTCCCGCTAGACCTGCTTGCGTTGCGCCGCGGAGAAAAAAAATTATGCATTCCTGACGCAGAAAGCCCTTCTAATTTTTGCACTCTCTCAAGTTGCCGCTTCGGAATGAGCGGCTTGAGATGTCTCCTCCACTCCTGCTCTCTCTTTCTCTCTCTCTCTCTCTCTCTCTCATGCCCGCCCCCATGGCAACAGAACAAGGCAGTAGGCCAGAGACCGAGATGCGCTCTTGAGTAACCCAGCTAGCTGTCTGTTTAACAGTGAGCGTTCATGCTCATTGAGATTTCCCCAGGCAAGAAGATGCTAATCTGAATGCCGTTTTGTAGCTTATAGAGGAATCTAATTTCAATTCTTATAGGGGAAGCACAGGGGATGGATCAAACGGTGGAAACATTCACCAACATACTGTACATTTACTGGTCACTTTATCAGAAACGTCCACTTTATAGGTCCACCGTGATCTGCAGGGACTGCAGTCCATCTCTTCATGTACAATTTATTATTATTTATTAGCTGTCTGCTATCTCTTCATCAATGGCCAATCTCTGAAACTAGATCCGCTCTTGCCTGGATATTATGGTGACCCTGAGATTTGCATGGTCATTGGCTTATTTTGCATTGTCCTTGCATTATCCTGGTTGCAAGAGTTAGTGCTATCATTAGGAAAAAGTGTGTATTGGTTCATTTGAAGATCTCTGAAACAGTTTTTACTGGCCAAAGGTGTTGTAAGCACATGGAGTTGTTTGTCAGATGTAATGGCCGAGGGTAAGCAAGCAATGTGACACTCAAGGGAGCCTACGATGGTCTTTTCTCCAAACTGCTGTGGACTTTTCCCTGGAGTGGAAGGACTAGGAGCTGAATGTGAAGATAGGGTGCTTTGGTAAAGTTGTCCATTGTTTGTTAAAAGGACAATACAAGATTTGGCTGGTATTATGTTGGGTTGGGAGGAAGCTGACCCTTGGAGGAGGCGACCCTGGCCCAGCCCCTGCGGTTTTAACTGTAAAGTTTGGCATTTTTGTTTACTAGTTAGAGTTGTTGTTAGGCCAAAAGTGTGCTACTTTGCCAGTTGTATGTGTGTTATTTGGCACAGTCTTTGGTGTTATGTCATGCTTACCATCAGCAGGAGACTAGTAGCTTTAGATAATCCCCACTTTTCACATTCACAAAAGCTTTTTTTCACATTCACCCACTCCTCAACTCCAGAGCTATTCCAATGCAGCTATAAACTAACATTACTAGAGAGAGAGTGAGAGAGCGTGACCGAAAGAGAGAGAGAGAGGGAGAGATAGAGACAGAGCACAAAGAGAGAGCAAAATAGCATGCAAACGAGAGAGAGAGAGAGAGAGAGAGAGCGCAAAAGAGAATGATGCACGAGTGTGGAATAAAAGGCAAACCGTGAAAAAATCTAGCATTACAAAACAAGCACAACACAAGCTGAATCCTGCGAGCTTGAGCTTGGGTCTGCTGGGCTCGGGGAGCACCTCTGAAAATTGTTCATCAACAGTTCATCACAATAAGATTACCCAGTTGGAATGGTCTGACGCAGTCTTATCTTTTGTGTCTATACAAATATTGAGATCTTTTATACTAATGTTGAGCCTCGTTCACCAACCATTCTTAAGAAGGAATTTCACACTGCCGTTTTCACGTAGATTCTGATATTCACCAATGGTTTCTTATCTGGGATTTGTTCTTAGGTAAGAACAGAATCTACACACTCAAGAGCACAAAGGTGCGAACAATTCTGTGGTTTAGGAACATGTAATGAATGTGCACTCTCAGAAATAAAGGTACAACACTGTCACGGGGCAGTACCCCTCTTGTCACTGGGGTGGTACCCTCAAGGGTACATCTCAGCACCTTTAGTCAGGGAACATAATTGTACCATAATCCATTGAAATTATATTTTTTAAGTTGTACTGACTCCACATACCCCGTCTCGTCTGCAGGCTTTTTATTTTATTGTTCTGTTGTAAAACATTAAGTTATTAAAAGGTACAACTGCTTACTTTTCACCTGGAAAAACTTATTTAAGGTACACAACTGGACCTTAAAACCACTGTTGCACTTTTGATGGTACATTTACGGTGTTTGTATCTTGATGAATGTACCTGTATAGAACCTTTATTTATAACAGTGTGATGTAGATTATTTCTCAGGACCTAAGTTTTGTTGAAGAGTATAGACTCAGAGTAAATAAAGTAAAGCTGCACATTTTACAGGTTAATTTAACAATTTGGGGGATTATAACCCAAAACAATTCTACATTGAATTAGGCTGAGCCCCGGATCTTTACATGTCTAGCCAACACCTTTGCTATTGACCTTTAAGGTAGGTGAAGCTTATAACGTGGAAAGTGCAAGTACAAGCTCGGTGTTTCTAATGGAGTGGATGGAAAGTGTACAAACCCCTTAAATGCCCATAGGCCCATCAGCAGGCCTAAAGTTTTATTACACACTTCTGTAACCTAAAAAGCTGAGCCAGTTAACACTGAAGACCCTGTAGTTACAGAATAATAAGCCTTAGTAAGTAATAAGACCTAAATTTTAGCAGGTTAATATCAGGGTTGTATTACTCCAGAACTGTATGTATAGCATAGGAGTGCCAATCATATCCACAAAGTGCAGGTGAGGCTGTAGATTTTCATTTCAATCAAAGTACAGACTGAGCGTTTCAAGTCCTCCTTATTTTTAGCATTATATCTACTGTGTGTAGAGCTGTTATGTATTCCTCGTCATTTGGCGGCGTGTCAAACCTGACAGGTTTTTAGTAGGAGTTTCCTTTTGTGATTACAGTGCCAGCAGCTAAGACTCGGGACGCGACTTGGACTCGCAGTCACACACCAGAGACTCGAGACTCATCTCGGACTTGCATGAATCGACTTGTAAACATCTCTGATTCTGGTATAGCAGAATACTGGAGGATTCTTCAAGATGAGGAGCCTCCAGTTCTTCGAGGGATTGCGGTGAACCATTCTGAACCCATCTCGGCATTCCCAAACATGCCATTAAGGTGCAATGATACTTGAATCAGGGGACTGGAGTGCTCATGGAGGGCATCTGACTTTATCCTTGTGTTCATAAAAAGCCTTGATAGCGTTTAGCAATACGTTTGGGGGCATTATCGTTTTAGTATATGGGAACTTCATGAGGGAACAATATTTGCACCATAGAGTATATTTGATGTCAAATTTCTTGACTGTAATATGACAAAGCGAAGCAATCATCAGACCAAAAGACTCCCTTGAGATACTTGCTCATACCATTATGGGCCCATCACTGTGTTTAACAGCTGGCAACAATGTGGGTTGATGGCATCCTTTTTTTAATGTTCTACATATGCAAATACACCCAGATGTAGAGAAAAAGATAAAAGACAACTCATCAGACTACATTGCTTTTTTCTATGGATTAGGGGTCCAGGTTTTCTACTCCTTAGATCAGATTACATGACCTTTCCATTAGACTTGGACACAGGCAGCTTCTGAATGGCTGTCCTGCCATTATTTGGTTTTAGTGACAGTCACAAAGCACCATCAGCATGGGCCAAGCACATAAGCTCAGGACTAGGGCATTAGTACAAGGTTAGCATGTTAGCTCGGAGTTAGCGTGTCAGCTTGGGCTAGCATGTTAGTTCGGGGTTCTCCATCAGCCAGAAGAAAACAGTTTAATAATCAGTGCTAATCAGTGCTGTGGTTGTTAAGCTCAGAAATCTTAGTTTCTTAAAGTATTACTACAGTTCTTTGTTGTGAAGTGTTAACACAATGCAAAATAATAGTACAATTACAAACAGTAAAAAACACTTCTATGCTTAAACAATAGCCAGCCTGAGCTTAGCCACTGGCTATAACGCTTCAACTGATCAGTAAATCAGTAAGATGTGATGGAGCTAGGCCAATAAGAGATCATCTTAAGCAACTTTTTTCGAAAAATACACTATAAACCACCAAGGAAAGCAAGAATATGCAGAATGTCTTGCACTTTCCAGCCTTCAGAAAAAAGGCAGTTTGAACCTTCCCTTTATTGGTGCCTTGAAAACACACATACCCAAATAATGATTGCTACATTGCATTTAACAATGTGAAACTGGGAAGACAGCCTAAAATTCTGCAATTTTCAATCTTCATGCATTCAAGCTATAAAGTGGGAAGGTCTTTTTTTAAAAACATGTTTTGTCTGCTTTCGGCACATAAACGTTGAGAAGTGGTACTTTTTACTGTTGACGGTGTTAGCAGTCAAGTCAATGTGGTATCTAAGTTGAGGACACCTTCCTAATTTTCCAATTAGGAATCCCCAATTGAGAGATTGTATTTGTTTTTCAAGTTATGAGCTTTGGTCGAAATAGCATTGGTTCTATGGTGTTACTCACAAATACTAACATTTAGTAAAATATTACTCACCTGTGTAGCTGCCATTGAAACTGTGATTTAGTCACTTTAAAGTTAACCTTCTAGTCTAAAGTTATCAATGTTTTTCTTTACAGTTTAAATGCAATTACACAATTACATCATTAATTACATAATTAGTTTCCTAATGAGTTATACTCGCATTTGATTTACATTGAGTGTATTTACATGCTATCAGTAATCCAATCATAAGTGATTTCTGCAGTCATCTGATTATTCAAATGGTCATGTAAACAGCATACTCTGATTTCTTAGATCGGAGAAAGGTCTAGAAATCCGATGAAGAAATCTGATGCAGTGAGCCGGATTTTAGGTCAGTAATCAGATTTCTCAGTGCATGTATAGTCTTAGTCTGATTTCTTTCAGATTTCTCAGTCCGTGCATGTGCGTTAAAAGACCGTGGTACCAGAAATAAGCAAGCAATGTTGCTGTAAGACAGCAGCAAAACACTTTTGGAGCGATGCTGAAACTAACTACATGCTTGACAAAATTAGGAATTTAAATATCCTTCATCTTTTAGATGATGTTTGTTCATATTTTCAGGTAAAGTTGCGTAATGTTTTTTTAAAAAAAAAGCTGCGACAAGTTATACATTACTTTTATGTCACGTCTTCTTCTGTGAGTTTATTGGCTGGTTGCAAAGCAGAAATCTGATTATTGTCTGACTCTTGTAGACCTGGAGTTTCCCCATTATCTGATTACCCAAGTGCATGTAAACACATTGATCGGATTACTGACAAGAATATAATTTTCTGCAGTTATCGGATTATTAAGTGCATGTGAACGCATTCATTGTGTTGACAGATTTGAGTCTGGCCTTATGACTTTTTCTCCTATCTCTTCTACAAACACAAATGTGCTATTGCTTGAAAGTGGTGATAAAACCATATTCAAAGGGTTAAATCCCTCTGTATACATGCCAATCTAGCGCATACGCTATTAGCAGCCAAAGGCTTATAGGTCCACATTTGAGTAAATACAGCCTATTATGTATTGTGTGTTTTACAGGCTATTACACCCCATTATGTGTTTTGTATTTTACTAGTGTTGTTTACAAGATTGTGTTTATGTATGTCTCTTTTCTTGGGCAATTACAATGTTAAAAACAGAGCAAACAAGCAAATACCTACATTTTTATTTAGAGGCACGGTGAAGGCAGAAAGTTCATTAATGAGTGTGGGTTAGTCTCTCATCTCCCACCGCTCGAAACGGTTCTTTGTGTTTGATGTGGAAGTAATTTAAGGGAGGCCATTTTATGAGCCTGTGTCTGTGACTACAGTGTACATTAACGGTGGGCTCCGCTGCAGCAGTGGTAGACAGCAGTCAATACTGCTGACAAAGGTGCTCCGTTCAGCTGTGGCTGCTATCCAGAGTCCAGCACCGCGGCTGCTGGCAAAAGGCCTGAATGGATTTGACATGCTGATGTACATATACATGGCTAGCTAGTTACATTAAACACATTCAAGGCTAAAGAAATGGCCTTGCCAGAAATGTAATTTACCCAATTCTCCCCTTAAACTGAATGAAATTCATCGTCCAAGACGTGTTTAGTGTCTTAAGTTTACTTCTTGTGTTTTGCAGTGGAGCTATGAGGCTAACATAGCTAACAAGTAATTAGCAACATGCAAACAGTATGCCTAAATGAACTGTTTCAAGCCATGTCAAGTTTTTAAGCAATCTCAAATATACTTATGTCATTTGTGAAACTGTATGAGAGACTGTTCTCTATAAAAATGTACAAAAGTATGTTAGTTAAAATAGTATAAGCAGCAATTGATTAGTTTTATACCTTTGTTCATGTTTATAGGTAACAGTATGTAATATGCAGTCACATAAGCAAGTCTATCTGAGATTATTAGCATCATAGCCTTATAGCTCCAGTGCAAAACTAAAGGAGCTACCTGTGGACAAACATGTCCTGGCTAATCTTGGCTGTTTGGAGTCACCTTGCACAGCAGTAGCCATAGATGTTGTAAGTACAAGGTTAGATGAGTTTGTTTTAGCAGCTGGGAAGAAAAACATTATTTAGCAGCAGACATCCTCAGCCATGACCCTCCAGCACAACCAGTGAAACCGCTGCATATGGGCCAAGCACTTGTTTGGAGCATCTGTGGTCAATCAGAGACACTCAACCTCAGTGCTCTCCACTACGAGGACAAACAATTCTTGAGTGTAGTGAGTATGCAAGCCAGCAAGATTAAGAAGCGTGCAAAGACAGGGACTGCGAACGAAGCCTCAAGGCTGCAGTTTTTTTCTTTAATCGAAACAAAAATGAATCAAATCAAAATGAAAATCTGGCGCAGCGGTAGCAGTAGCAGCCTTGTTGGTTTAATTTCCAGCAAACGCTTCAGGTCGTGACTCAGACAATCTAATCCATGACTCTTCCACTGTAAAAACAACCTGTGGCTGCAGAAGAACTGAGCTTGCAGCAATGACAGGCAATTAGTGATCGTCCCTTTTGCTACCCGGGGTCTATCAAATAAGTATCACGCATAATCAAGTTCTTGAATTAAGCTATAAACATAATTTCCTCCATTTATGCAGAAATCATATATCAAGTAGCAGGAAAGACAGAGGGAGAGAGAGAGGATTTACCCTATTGGACTCACCCAGAAAAAACTATCGCATACTGTGACTCTTCTCTTCAGGATACTGAGTGGATAAATGAATACCTCTTTTTAGGTGGGTGGTCTATCGTACGAAAAGTGTCTTAATGAGATTAAGATAAGTGACTTGTGGATAGAAATTATCTATGTTACAGTGTACAAATGGCCTGCTGTGTAAGTCTGGATTGGTTTTATAAAAAGCTACTCAGCAGTCATACGTAGGCACTGTGGCTGAAAGCAGACAGCAGTTGACAAAGCCAGCGTCAGTTCTTTGTCTTAAATTAACACCAACGGTGCTTATTTAAAAGAGGAGCTGAATGGAAAGTCAGATTTACACAACTTCTGCCTACATGTGGTTGATTAGTCAAGAAGTTTGCTTCTTTAGTTTTACACTGGAGCTATGAGGCTAAAGTAACTAACAAGTAATGGAAGCTTATATATCCCAATTAGCATTGTGTACACTGCAGGCCTAAGTCACCGCACTCAGACCTCTTGTTAAGTAATCTCATTATGGGCTTGTGTTCCGACATCGTATGATGCACTGTTATTTACATAAATGGTGCTAAAAACAGTACTAATAACTTGAATTTAGTTCATACTTTTGTCCATTTTTCTAGATAATGTACACTATATGGACAAAAGGATTGAGACACCTACACATTACACCCACAGGAGCTTTAATGATACCCTGTTCTAAATCCACAAGCATTAATATGGAACTGGATCCCCCATTTCAGCCATAACAGCTTCCACTCTTTTGGGAAGCTTTCTACTAGAATAGAAGTGTGTCTGTGGGAATTTTTACCTATTCATCCAGAAGAGCATTTGTGAGGTCAGACACTGATGGCTTGGCTCGCAATCTTCATTCTAGTTCAAACCAAATGTGTTTGATGTTATTGAGGTCCAACTCCGTGTGGACCAGTGAAATTCTTCCACACCAAACTCACTCCACTATGGCTTTATGGACCTTACATTGTGCATGCACTGGGGCTCAGTCATGCTGGAACAGAAAAGGGCCATCCCCAAGCTGTTCCCACAAAGTTGGAAGCACACAATTGTCCAAAATGTCTTGGTCTGCTGAAGTATTAAGATTTACCCTCACTGGAACTAAGGGGTCTAAGCCAACCCCTAAAAAACAACCCCACAGCATTATCCCTCCTCCACCAAACTTTACAGTTGGCACAATGCAGTCAGGCAGGTAACGTTCTCTTGGCATTCACCAAAGCCAGACTCCAGTCCATCAGACTGACAGATAGAGAAGTGTGATTCGTCACTCCACAGAATATGTTTCCTCCAGAGCCCAGTGGTGTCATGCTTTACACCCCCGCCCCTCGTTTTGCATTGTGCATTTTGATCTTAGGCTTGTCTGCTAGGCCATGGAAACCCATTTTGTGAAGCTCTTGACATGCAGTTCTTTTGCTGATGTTGCTTCCAGAGGCAATTTGGAACAGTGGTACAGTGAGTGAATCGATAGAGGACAGGCACTGTGAGCTTCAGCACTCGATGGCCCCACTCTGTGAATTGCTTGGTCTACCAATTCGTGGCTAAGCTGTTGTTTCTAGGTGCTTCCATTTCACACTAATAGCACTTACAGTTGACAGGGCAGATCTAGCAGGGCAGAAATTTCACAAACTGTCTTGTGGCAGAGCTGGCATCCTATGACAGTGCCAAGTCTGTTTGAGATTATTTAACAACTCAACACATTTTGACGCAAGTTTGATGATTTAGTCATGCAGTTAGCTTGACGCTAACAAGTGGCTATGATCATCCATTACTTGTAAAGTACGTTATATGTTAGGTCATGGTAAAAGGGGGAAATTGGGTGAATGTTTATTTTTTCCAAAAAAATGGAAGAGAAATGAAAACTGGCATCAGTATTCGGGGCAGAATTGAGTGAATCAGGAAGTGTGAAGCTCCTTCAGCAGGTGCCACTCCCAGCCACTCTGGAGCTCTGTCGTCCACTCCACACGCATGAACGCAAAGCATAGTCTGATCTTATCAAGCTTGTCAATCGTGCCAAACTCTGAACTGTATGAACATCGTACATAGACTGCTGGTATCTGCTGCACCTACACCAGATAAGCTCAAGAGCTCATAACTAATCACAGATATGGAGACATAACTTAAGCCTGAAGAGCCCTATTTTTTCCTTTCCTCCTTGTATGCTATAGGTTCACAAATTAGTCCACTTATGACATTTGTATGTCACAGTTTATTTGTACACAATGATTTTTCAACCTCTTACAATTGAACAGATTGTTTTTGATACTGTGTCTTTAAGATATATCCAAAAGGTGTCTGTTCTGATTGGCTGCTCTGTATCAAGGACATCCGAAAAAATCAGCTTTGACCACTCCTTCAACCGCTGTAATGATACATTTGTTTCCTGACAGCCAGGAGCAGTACAACATTTAATTCATTTCCTCACATCTTCCACTCCAGTAAATCTAACTACAGACTGTCTGCAGTAACAACACTTCCTATCACTTCAGCCTGAAGGGGTAGCTAAACTGCTGCAATCTAAATGTACAGTAATATGCAAATGACTTCCTGGTTGTGATATCACAACTGCAAATTCAAAACATGCTCTGTGCAGTTTAGTTTATATATGGACCACATGGATAAGTCACTGAATGGTATGTTTTGATACTTTAACAATGTTTATATTAAACTAATTTCAAAAGAGCAAGGCAAATATGGGCCCCACAACATACTGCGGTTTCACCCTTCAAGCTATTTTTGGATGTTCGCCTCTTAAAATGTTTGTCCTTTGTTCCCATTACTTTGATTATCTATAGAAGAAAAAAAAAAGAAAAAAGTTGCCGGGTGCAGAGGAAGATGGAAAAAGGGGGAGAAAATGTCCACTGTTGCCAAGCAACGGCAGCTCTAACTAACTAGGCGGTGACAGCGCAGCAGCCGAGTTAATGAGGACTCGAAAGGAACGGAACTTCATCCTGCAGCACCAAAACTCATTTCATTCTCACATTCCCGACTCTTCAAAACCAGGGGGAACACGAATGGAGCTCGTAACGTGCTCGCAGGTGCATTGCCATGTTTACAATGTGAGCTAATCCTCAGAATCCCTGAGTACCAGAATGTTGACTCTTTTTTCTCTCTCTCTGAGCAGGCAAATGGGCAGATTTTTGCACTGCGTCATAATATTCATGTGTCGTTCGTCTTCTTTCTCCCCCCTCCTGTCTTTAGATTAATGTCTCCATCTAGTGCCAGCTCCTCAAAGCAGCTGGGAGAAGGCTAATGGGCCTGCAGGACTTGGCATTTTGGGGTGGGTCGGAGAAATCAGAACAAAATACCTAGATTAGCTTTGGGTCTTAAAGTGATGACCATATAAAGGACGTTTGGCAAAAAACCTTATTGATGTCATTTTATTTTCACTATACACATCTTAAGCTAAGACATGTGTGGTGTAAGAAATTTTCTAGTTTTGCCCTGTAGCTATGAAGCTAATGTAGCAAACATACAACAAGTATACCCTGCACCGGTTAGCGCTGTGCAAACAGCATGCTTAAGTCATCATAGCTGTTTAAAACCACAATGAGTGGTAATCTTAAATAGTCTTGGTGTTTGAAGATTTCATCTTAAGTTTTGCACTGAAGCTACAAGGCTAAGGTAGCTAACAAGTCATGAAAGCTCACAGCCACTTGTTAGCATTATGCAAACTCCATAGCTACTTTATGGTACATTTGACTAAAACTGTGTTAAATTGTTCAGTAATGTCAAATAGATTTGCTTATAAGGTTCTGACGCTCTGTGACATTCTCTCAATTCGAACTGCAACAACTATTATTAACTATAAGGTGTATTTCATAAGGTATGTAGCTTAGAAGATGATGCTAACAAGTGCCTGCAAGTCTTCAATACTTGTTAACTACATTAGCCTCATAGTTTTTCCATGCAAAACTAAACAAGGAAACCTCTTTATTGGAATTTGACAGAATGTGTGGTGTGCATTTCATTTTCAAGACATAGAAAGAAGAGATCGATCGAGGATAAAGGTCATATGTGATGTGAACATGACATATTTACGCACAGATAGTGTGAGAGAGAAATAGAGAAACAGAGAGATTTGCATTGTATATTCAAAACCATCACTTAAGGGTACCTCCCTGGTCTTTCCTGCATAGGTCAAGCTCATTCGGCTAAGCGCTAGGACTCTAGTGCCGCATGCAAATTCAGGTCTCGTCCTCAAAAGCTCATTCCAGCTCCCTACAGGCCTCTTGATCTCTAATGACATTTCCACTGGCTTATCTCTGCACTCCTTCAATGAATCTCGGCCTCTGCTGCAGGTGGTCTTGTTAACCACCAAGCTTAATTATACATTTACTTCAGCCGTGGCAGCTGAGTGTGGATGAGAAGTTTGTTGAAAGTTGGTTAGTGCTAAAGGACTGACCTCCTGATTTACTGCGTGCCCACAGCTCAAAGCGAAGTAATCTGATTAGGAATTGAGAGTTTGCTGTTTGAGCCACGTTAGCAAAAGGTCTGCAAATGCCAATTCTTCACAAAGGAGTTTTTTCTTTGTCTTTCAAAAACAATAACGTTATTAAACATGAGTACAGCCTGAACTTGAGAGGTTCTTATACTCTTCCACACCTGACCATTAGAGATAGATGGGCCTTCAAATAAAAATCAAAAATCAATCACAATTAAAATGAGGGGCTGTAAAGGTGATGCTAATCAATACCAGCAGCTAAGATAACCCAAACGACTCCCATAAAAGAAGTCTGCTCTCCCACGCCACCGCTCTCCGACGCTACTATTAATGATTTAAACCTCTCTCATCTGCACCCAATGTCCTATTAGTCTTAACAGTACATTGTAAAGTGATGTGTGAATATGAAAATGCCAATTCCGCCGCAGGGGCGCAGGACGATCATTCCAGCAGAGGCATGTCATACAGGAGGTGATCTATTTTGCCGGGGAAGTGAGCGACGAGGTATTTTGGTGAGCGCCCTTCTTTAATGTCCCCCATTAGGGTGTATCAGCGCAATATGTCTTTATCTGCCGGCTCCGTCAAGAGGGACTTGAAGCTGCCGACCTTGAGAAGACAGGGAAATGTCACTCATTTGATCGCCTCCCTTCGGGCCCCACATCTCTGTAGCTGCCTAGCATCAACACCTGAATGAGTATTGATCTAAGGGAGAGAGCCAGTGAGATGATGCAGAATTATAACTATAGCAGCTGTCCTTCTCATGTGCAGCATCTACTGATGCACGCTACTGCTACAGTGGTTGGCATCTGGAAACTGAGGTGGGTGCCAGCATATATGAAGGGTTTCGTTCCAAAATGCATTATAGGCCATGATGGCTATAATGCATTTTCCTTTTTTTTAATGTTATATGTTGTTGGGAGTGGGTTTCACATGTACAAGAAATATCAGTGCTACATATTGATTAATATCAAATATAATTAGGTTTTCTATAATGAATCAGCTGTAAAAGTCATTGTGTACAAAACTGTTAAATGCATATACAGCATTTTGGAATTGACATATTTTAAATATATCTTGTACAGTGCATATAGTGAGTGTCTATAACATCAAATAAAAAAAATCCAATCATTGTTATTAGCTGGCTAGAAGGGGCTGGTTCCAGTAGCAGATGTTGCAGTTTAATGTGCGAGATGTGCACTGCAGAAGAGTTTTTGCTGTATTCCAGTATGTTTTAGCCTCAGGCATGTCTGATGTAAACTACATGCTAAAATCACAGATTTCAGAAAATCACTTTTCATGAAGAATTTCATTTCACAAAATGGCTGTTTGTCAAGCAAAGCAGTTGCATCTACTCACCAGTGATCTTTTCAGAGTGAGAGGCTTCGCGATATCCCTTTTTAAAAAGTTATTTCTGAATTGTGTTTGAAGCCATGGGCAGCAAGTTAACAAGATTTCCTCGTGCGTTCATTAACAGGTATGCACGTTGAAATGATACAGATCTGGCTCACTCGTTTCGACCATCATTAATACTTGCCTAAATAAGGCTAAGGCCATGTTCACAGTAGACATTATGTCTTGTCCCACACATTTTCCTCCCCAGTGCTTTCTTAACTTGCATATAGCAGCTATACACAGAATACAGCAGTTGTAAGTGCAGCGCTGCCAGAGCAGAATGCTTTCAAATGGCTAATTTAGACACCTCATACACTTTAACAGGAAAAGGCTGGGCGAATGCTAGAATGGGCAAATATAGGTGAAAAATGGCTTTAACGTAACTCTTACTAAATTGGATGTCTAATGATGAATGTGCACACAATTGTGATTGGGCAATTAAAAATGGCCACATAATTGTGATTGGGTGGTTGAAAAATACCTTTGCCAGTGCCAAATTCAACTGCCTGGCCTACAATGTGGCTCGGGCGACAGGTCTGATGGAACTAGAGAAAAAACTGACGGGCAGTGTTCATAAGGCTAAACCTACATAAGCCTTTCATGACAATTGACATAAACCTAATTAGACATTTTCAAAAGCTTATTCCAACAGTGGTCATTTGCTGAGGTGAAATTACAGCAAAATTGACAGCTGCAGCCTTTATGACGACTGAGGCTTGTTGGAATAGTTTGTGCAGGCTTATATAAGTGTCATGTAGCCTTTTGCTGCCCTTCAGAAGGAAGCAGTCTAAATAACCCTAAAGTACAGTGTATCTGAAAAACTATGTTGGCCAGTAATGCTTGGCTAAATGCCCATCATGCAATGGTTGTCTGAAACATCTGTTGCTTATTTACTTCAGAAAATGGGTTCAAACTTAACACTGAGCAATTTTATCCTTATAGTCAACACGTTTTGAACTATTATGCTAATTTCAATGCATACTCCCACATTCATAATCTTGAACATGTTGGCCTTCTGAGCTTTAAAGCATGCAAGTGTTCAACTCAAGCAGCTGCCTTGCGTGCAAAATATGATATATGAGGATCCATCAGCTACAGCCAGTGAAATATGAAGACTGTGCAGAGTGCAGTTTGCATTAAACTGACCCTTCAATCATGGAACATGACTACAGCAAATCATTAGATAATGAGCTACAATATGCAGCAACCCCAGATTATTATTACTGATCAGCTGTGTACGTGTATCAGGAAGCTGCTCCATCTGTGCCCCAAACCCTTTTATCTACGCACCTGTGGGGGCAATTAGCGAAGTGATCCGGCTTTGATCCTGCACAGCTAGCTGCCACGCGCAGTGCTGCGGGAGAATGAGATGGGGTCTGAGAAAAGGATGGGTGGAGTGGGGTGTTAACTGGGCATGAAGAGCAGCGGCATGTGAAGGTCAGAGGGTCCATTTCAAGAAAATCTTAATGTACAGTTCTGTAAGTCAGAGAACTCATTTACCTTCATTTATTTCATTTCCAGTCAAAACGGTCATTGAGTGTGTAGTTATTCATTCTTCAGCATTAGGAAAAAAGCAGAAAGCATATAAAAGCTTTAATTAAACTACATATAATGTCTATTTTTTTCACTGCATACATTATTTACCTTTATTACAGCTTATTTTCTTTTTTAGGGGCTTGCGTTCAGTTTTTCAAAGAAATCTGCAGGGATATTTAGCCTACACCTTCAAAGTTCAGTCTTAGAAGTTGCATTCACAATCCAAGTAATTATCTAACCTGCTTATCCTCCTGGGATACTGGAGCCTATCCCAGTGTTAACTGGGTCGAGGGATTCATTTATTTATTTAGTTTATTATATCTAATCTCCTCAATAATACACCCTGAAAATTAATAACTTGTGGCCATTTTGACTGGAAATCAAATAAATGAAGGATGATTTTTTGAACAGAAATGTATAATGTAGACCTGGTTAAGGTTTCAAAACTTATTATTCACTTCTGAGTTCATACAGCCTAATATAGCCCTAATAAAGCTGCATAAATGGCCAGTTTTGATGCATTTAGGCTGAAGTTACGAGCAGTGTTTGAGTAATTTAGTCTGGTCTTTGTTTTGAATAAGAATCAATACAGTACAGCCACATCAGAACACAGGTCATTTACATAGGTCAGTCTTAAAGGCACAGTAATAAAACAGCCTGTTCAATTCATTAGGATAGGAGAGGTTGAATTCTCATGTACATAAATGGTCATGTAAAAATGTAATATGATGTTTTTGGTACGCAGCCCTACACAGTTATTGTAAATGAGCCTCAGGGAAAAAGATAAAATAAAATAAAAATCTATCAGATATGGGCCCTTCAGGGCATGTGGCTAGGCCAAAAAGTCTTACAAAATATAAGAAGAGCTATTCATTTCTTACCTTTCTTCTCCTATAATGGCTGCAAATATCCTGAGTAAACATCCAGTGGGTGCCTGGAAAAAAGAGGAAAAATAAATACGACGCCTGCTCTGCTGAATCTGAGGCTCAGTTCTGAGATTGCTGGGAAATGGTGTAGTAAAAGGGGGGCTTGACAAAAGTGGATTTGGAGTCTTTTGATGTCTTTTTGAAAGAAATCAAAGCTTCAGCAGTGGTCAGGCTTTTGCGCGCACCAGTGTAAACAACCTAATAGGAAATCATTTTCCAGACCATGCCTAAGAGCAATGTTCATTGCATGTACAAAAATGCTGCCACTATTAATAAGAGGCATATTATTGGCATGATATACATATGTTTATGCCCGTCCCCTCGTGAGGAAATTTTAAAATCAAAAACAATATCTGGACTATTTTACATACAATACATATTTATCTGGCTATGGACAAAAGTATTCGGACACCTATACAGTACACCTGCAGGAGCTTTTATGACCTCTCATTCTAAACCTATAGGCATTAATATTGAGTTCATTCCCCTTAACTATAACATCTTCCACTCTTATGGGAAGCTTTGTACAAGATTTTCGAGAGTGTTTTTTTTTAGGAAATTTTGCCCATTCATCCAGAAAAGCATTTATGAGGTCAGACAGAGGGCCTGGCTCACAATCTCTGTTCCTGCGAAGTCTGTGTGGTCAGGGTCTGTGCAGGCCAGTCAGGACCTTGCTTTGTGCACTAAGGCATCGTCATGCTGGAACAGAAAAGTTTCTTCCCCAAACTGTTCTCACAAAATTGGAAGCATACAATTGTACAAAATGTCTTGGTCTGCTGAAGCATTAAGATTTCCCTTCACTGGAACTAAGGGGCCTAGACCAACCCCTGAAAAACAGCCCCATAGTATTATCCCTCCTCCACCAAACCTTACAGTTGGCACAATGCAGTCAGACGGGTAATGTTCTCCTGGCATTCGCCAAACCCAGACTCGTCCATCAGACTGCCAGATAGAAAAGCGTGATTTGTCACTTCACAGAATGCATTTCTGTGGCTCCAGAGTCCAGTGGTGGCGTGCTTTACACCACTCCATCCGACGCTTGGCATTGTGCTTGGTGATGTAAGGCTTGCAGGCAGCTGCTCGTCCATAAAAAAACCCATGCCATGAAGTTTTTGTGCTGATGTTATTACCAGAGGAGATTTGGAACTCTGGAGTTATGCAGTCAGCATAGTGTTGCACTTGGCGACCTGCTCTGTAACTTTACTTTGTCTGCCACTGCCACTTTGTGTCCGAGTTGCTGAGTCCACTTTCAATAAAACCACTCACAGTTGATTGTGGAATATCTAGGAGGGACGAGATTTCACGAACTGACTTGTTGCAATGGTGATATCCTATTACAATACCACGCTCAAAATTAGTGAGCTCTTTAGAACGACCCATTGTTTCACAAATCTATAAATATCGGTGTGTGTATGTGTATATATGTGTAAATATGTATGTTGATAATGATGAAATAGCAGTAAATCTGCCTTATAACACCCTGCATGTATCTCTCCGCCAACATAGGACTCTTGAGTCTTATCTCAAAACTGTCATAAAACAATGTCTCAGCGTATTCGTTACCTTTTGTGTTAATGTAGATTTCTGTGCTGTAGCTTTAAGAGGTATTAAACTCTTCAGATGTCTGGGTCCTATAAACGACCACTGTGAACAATTCTGAGTGGGTGAGTTTCTTTAGAACAGAGCATTTCACATCGAACCACTCTGAATGACTTTGTTTACATCTTAACAGAGAAATTCAATTTAAGTTCCCCTTTAAACATTTTAGTCGTCTAGCTCATCACTACCACCGTGACCCATTCTGCAGTTCGCATCAAACCACTCTGTATGACTTTGTTTACATCTTAACAATTTAGTTATGCTGAATTGTTGGGAAATTCTTGGTATTCCACTTTAAGGCCTAGATTTCTTTAATTTCTATCACATAAATAGACAAGTAAAACTACAACCATCCAACTTTGAGGCCTGGTGGGTTGTTCTTTTACATATGCATTCTCTAAGCAGCTAATCTAAACTAAATGTAGCAATGCTGACAGTATCCTCGAACTGCACAGTGAGAAAGAAATAGATATAGGATTCATATGGTTCTGCGTAAGCCTACCAAAAGGGATTAAGTGGCAACATGTCAAACTACTTGCTATAAATACTTCCTTCTCGGAAATGTGTGCTGTATTAGCATATAGCAGCATATACACTCACCAGCCACTTCTACTGTTGGGTAAGATGCTCTTTTCTCTCAGAATGGCCAGAATTCTTCAAGGCATGGATTCAGCAATGTGCCGGAATCAGTCCTTAGACCATGGTGGCATCATTGCATCATGTAATTGCTGCAGATTTGTCAGCTGCACATTCATGGTCTGAATCTACTGCTTTACCACATCTCAAAGGTGGTCTACTGGATTCTTGGATTGTCTGGGTGGGTGGGGGTTATTAAAGTGCCCTGAATTAATTATCATGTCAATGGAACCAGTTTGAGATTCTGCTTTGAGGCTTCTGCTTTGTGACGTCATGCTGGAAATAACCAATTGAAGATGGGTAAACTGTGGCCATAAACGGACGCACACGGTCACTGTGCCAGTTAAATGATGCTTGATTGGTATTAAGGGGCCCAATGATCAGCAGGAAAACATTCCCCACATCATTGCACTGCCACCACCAGCTTGAAGTGTTGACACAAGGCAAGTTGGGTTCATGGATCCATGCTGTGTACACCAAATTCTGATCCTACTACCTATATGCTAAGATTCATCAAATGAGGTCAACCTATGTCAGCATCAGATTCATATTCTTGGCTGGCCATCCACCTCATGACTCCACATGTTGATGCTTTTCTGATCACCATAGTTGTGAAGTTGGCTATTTGCATTAATGTGGCCTTCCTGTAGAAGTCTAGCCATTCTTCTCTCACATCAATAAGCTGTTTCCACCCACAGGACTGACTCACTGGATGCTTTTGGCTTTTCTCACAGCTCTGTGTAAACATGTACACCCTACAAACTGTTGTGCATGAAAATCCCAGATCAGCAGCTTCTGAAATACTCAAACTATCCAGTCTGGCACCAACAAGCATACCACAGTCAACATCATTTAGATCTCATTTCTGATGTTTGATGTGAACATTAACTGAAGCTCTTGAACCATGTCGGCATTGCAATGCTGCCACATGACTGGCTGATTGGATAATTGCAGGACTGAGCAGGTGCACAGGTGTTCCTAATAAAGTGACCAGTGATTGTAGACTGTACAGAGGAGAGAGAAGCTCTGCTAAGATGGCTTCTGCTAATTGCCTCATTTGGCCCACTTGGATGGCAAACTGAGTGGGTTCATTGGGTTTTCACTGGCTTAAAGCTGGATTATGCTAGGACTCTAGAGAAGACAGGAAGCTGGACAAGAAAAAGGTTTTGCTTCTGACAGCTAGGCCTGCTACTGCTGCCAGTCAACAAGATGGACAGCTGTTTAATGTGTCGTGTTTAACCAGAATACAAAACTTGTAACTGATAAAAGCCTGTTGCCATTCTTGTTATCCAGCTCTTCTGCTGTTGTCAACAGGCGTGGTGTGTGGGACCCTCCTCAGTATAGGTTAATGCATTGAAAGCCTAAAACCTTATTTCCCTGATAGATATTGAAATTGTTTCTTCAACACAATGCATTAAAAACCTCAGTCTGAATTCAATTTCAGTAAAGGCCTGTGGGACTGACAGGCCAGCCTATGAGGATACATACTTAGAACATAACTTAGATGCTATAGCAGCTACTGAAAGGCTTTCTCATAGAGCATTAGAAATGAGAAGAAAAGAAGAAAGAGAGACATTAAAGGGAAAAAACTAATTTATGAAATAAAAGAGCTTAAAATGCTATGTAAGCATTGTTCAAGTTTCAAAATCATTCAATTCCCAGCCCATATATAGAAACGAACCTGCAAGAATAGCTTGTTTGAATTTGTTGTTTTAATGATGTCACAAACACCAGTGCATTTACATACAGTGGGGTTCAAAAATCTGGGACTACTAGTGAAAAATTTGCATTCTTTTCTAATTATCAGCATAACAATTTGAGTGAAAAGTAGACTCTTTACAGGAATTTCAGTATTTCTTAATATTAGGGACCATTTTTGCTTTAATGACAGCCTGTGGTCAAGCTGCATGGAGTCCACAAGTCTCTGATGAGTAGATCAAGTCCACCTAAGAGTCGTCTGAACACAAGCTTCAGTGGAATGAGACTCAAAATAAATATTTTTGTAGGCCTTAACAAAGTCAATGTCAGAAAATTGCTTAAGTGTAAATATTTGAGACATTTTAGATGTTTTTTAACACAAATATGCAAAAAAAAATGATTTTTTCATCTAAAACTGTTGTTTTTACATCCAGGTTTAAATGGAAAAAAAACCCCTAGATTTTCAGTGTGGACCCCTCTGTACATTCAGCCTAGAGCAGTTTAGCTCCGCTTATTCACATCAAACTTCTGAGAAGTGTTTCAGCATGGGCTGCTTTTTGAATGAGGCACAATACAGACCAGCCAATCAGAGCAGAGCTCATTTACAGTATTCAGTCTTAAAGACACAGTAACAGTTATTTTCGGTACAGAAAAAACACACAAAAGTCATAACTGGAACGCAGAGGGTAAAATGAAGAAGAAAACTGTGAGACATAATCTCCATGATCTCCACTTCACATGCAAACCAGCATCCACTATGAAAATAACTGCTGGAAAACTACAAACATCTAACTTTCAAAGACCACCACATCACACACACGCACCCGTCCATCAGCAGAGTCCCCTAATAACACTATATATGTAAATCTTTGAAATGTAGCTGGAACTGATTCTGAAGAGATTTCAAAAAGCCTGGACATCTCCATAGCAACAAGCAGCTTCCACTAATAGCAAATTAAGTTTCTCAGGGATAGCTAAATTCTGCCGAAAAGTGGATATACTGCAGAATAATGGCATTTTGTGGGGAAAATGAGATATAAAAGCCATTTGCAAAGATGGCTCATCTTTCGCAAGACCAGTGAGGTGTGCTGCGGTAATCACTTCACAACTGTGAACACAAGTCAGACGACTATAAAGAGGCTTGATATGCAGCTAATCGTATTTATTTATTTGCACAACATGGCAAAACATTACTCCCCCTACAGGATAATTATGCTCGCTCCTGTTTTAATCCATTTAGAGTTGAATGTGTTGCGTCATGCTGCTTCCAGACGCTTGTTATAGCTATCAATTATGAGCTCATGTAATCGTTTATGTATACCGCAGCAGGGAGCTCTGCTCAAACACAAGTTCCAACATGCAAAGAAAATAAATTTGCTTGTAAGTTTGTAATATATGACTTATTTTCACTTAGCAAATTTGATTTGACCAGGGGTGCCTAAACATTTGGACTGTACATCTAAACATTAAAAGGTGGTTAATATATTAAATGTATTTAACACATATTTTTACATATTATACATGGAAATGGTCCCCCCCCCTGTCGGGTCATGGCAAAACGTTAAGTAAAAATGAAAGAAAAACACAACTGGGCCACAGATTTGTAGAGATCTAGGATGGCCCTGTGGTTTAGTGGTTGAGTTTAACACCCTTGCTCAGGGATCAGGAGAGCATTTCTGAATTACATGTCCAACACTTTTGTTTCACAGTTGGAAGTATAATAATTCATCACTAAGATACTTCCTCTGCTGTTCAGTGCTGAGTTTTTGATTTGCTTGAAGGTGGAAGTAGTGCTTAGAAACAGCATTTAAGCAGCAACTGGTTGAAAGTTGTTCCAGATGTTGTTTTGCAAATGGCAAATTGCTTTCAGATATATTTATGCATTACTCTAGAATTCACTTGATATGTAAGGTCTGTGTGTCTGTATGTGTTGTAGTTCAGAATGTGTAGAACCAGACATAACTGGTTTATAATTAACTAATTATGCAAAGTGAATGCATCACAAAACAACAATAACAACAACAACTAAGTCAACACTTCTTAAAAGCCCCGGTAAGATCTTTAATGCTTGGATCTATGCAGCAACTCGGACAACAAGCCTTCAGTGATTGCTGAAGAGAGCAGGTGGCAAAGGGAAAGAGCACGAAGGGGTCAAGAGCCCAATCAATCAAGCACAAGAGAGCTGTGATGACCCCCTTCACCCACAGTGAGAGAAATGAAAAAGGAATAGGGAAAAAAAGCTCATATTCAGGGTGTTACGGCTTAAATGTGAGCGCTATTCTATCACGCAGAAACAATCTTTAGCTTCTCTTTGCTTATTCAGAGGCTATCGCTTCGCTAACGGCAGGATTGCCTCTCTTATCTCTCCAGCTACTGTATTCCTGATTTTCACAGAAAAAGCAACAACCAAAATGGCTTTTCATTTAGAAGAATACTTAAGTCACGATAAGGGGCCAGATGAGTCACGGCAACGCTACGTTACCACACTTTACACACTGAGGTTGCAATTTTACGCTAATCCAAAACAAATGTGGATGTTTATCGCTTAATGGATAAGATTAGAATTGGTGGGATTTGGGCAGGGTAGGCCAGAGCTGAATCAGAATGAAATTGGAATCGCTATCTGCAGCACAAAACAACACATTTGAAGAGAATAAATGGCAACAAGAGTATGTGTTTGTATGTGTATGTTTCTCTGAGAGAAAAAGTCAGAGGCCAAAGCTAAAGCAGCAGAAACCCAGTGCTCATCAGAGCCCAGATCAACAGAGGCTGCAGCAGAAAGGCTTGAATATAGAGGTGGACAATATAGCAATGTTTATTCTCATCGTGATCAATTATTCCATTGCATTGTAAAACAATATGCCTTTCGATGTATATTGTGGATATTGTCAAAACTGTGCTGTAAAAAGACAAAATTCTGTCCGAACTCAACTATAACCAATCAATGTTCTGTCCAAACTCTAGAATAGCTCATTAAATTCTGTCTGAACTCAATTATAGCCCATTCAATTCTGTCTGTACTCAAATATAGCCCACCAAAATTCTGTCTGAACTTAATTATAACCCATCAAAATTCTGTCCAAACTCAAATATAGCTCATCAAAATTCTGTCTGAACTCAAATATAGGCCATAAAATTCTATCCGTACTCAAATATAGCCCATCAGAATTCTATCCGAACTCAACTATGGCCCATACAATTCTATCCATACTCAAATGTAGCCCATCAAAATTCTGTCCGTACTCAAATATAGCCCAGCAAAATTCTATCCAAACTCAAATATAGCCCATCAAAATTCTATCCAAACTCAACTATGGCCCATACAATTCTGTCCATACTGAACTATAGCCCATCAAAATTCTGTCTGTACTCAAATGTAGCCCATCAAAATTCAGTTTGAACTCAGCTATAACCCAACAAAATTCTGTCCATACTCAAATACAGCCCATCAAAATTCTAACCGAACTTAAATGTAGCCCATTAACATTTTATCCGAACTCAGCTATAACCTGTCAAAATTCTATCCGACCTCAACTATGGCCCATACAATTCTGTCCATACTTAACTATAGCCCATCAAAATTCTGTCTGAACTTAAATGTAGCCCATCAAATTTCTGTCCAGAGCTGAATCCAGCCTGACAATTTTCTCAGAAACTGACTCTAGCACAAAACAATCTGTCCAAACCTGACTACAGCCCAACATTTGTCTCAACTTGACAGTACCCCAACAAATTTCTATCAAAAACCACCCATAGATCAATGTGTAATATGACTAAATCCTTACCCCGACCATAACCAGACCAAATTCTGACCAAACCCACTTATAGCCCAACACATTTTGGGCAATGAACTATGAGAAACCTGAATGTCAAATATGAGCTCAGTCAAGTAAACACACAGTCATATTTTCTTGCTTTATGCCCTTGTTAATTGTTTAATAAAAAGTAGCTAGCTATAACAGTTTTTAGTTAATCACTAACCTACATACGAATGAACATCAGTTATTTAGAAATGCTGTTAATACATTTATTAATCCAAAAACGTTCAGCATTACAAAAAAACTTCCCTGCATGTCTGGTGCACCTTTTTAACACACTGTTTTATTCATTCTGAGACCTCATTTCCAATCTACTTACTGGATCAGTCACTACTCAGTGCTCCAGAACCTCATAAATTACAAGCACTGATTAGGATTAAGCACTGATTTCCTAATTGCACCCTCATACATACCTACTTATATTCAAATGCTCTGCTTCCTAGGGGCCCGTGACGGTAACAAAGCTTTGAGAAAAGTTATAAAGATGTAAAATGCAAAACACCTCAAGGTCTGTGACTAAACATGAAAAAAAAAACTTCATGAGTTTCAACCCCAGCAGACAGTGAGAGACAGCATATAAGGGGAAGTGAGGGGAGAAAACCTTGAGGTTTACAAGCCGACATCCATCATTTTAATGTAGGAAATATGGTCGAGAGCACCAAATAATGGGATTGGGAATTTACAGGGCTGTGGGAAAATGTTTGAAATCCATTGTATACGGCGACATAGAGACTTAGGCTATTCCCTTCAGTCCCACCTCATAAAGACAGCTTCAAACAGCTGTGTCAGATTTGTGTAGGGAGGCCCTTTAGTAGCTCTGTAAACGTCTATGTTGCACTAAAACATCCCAGGAGCTCTCGGCCTTTCTCTTCTCGCCTTCTTTCGTTCGCAGTATTGATTTATGAGTGGCTTCTAGGTTGAATTCAAGAATTCAGTCCCTGCATTGCAATTAAGGCTAGCCTCTTGCACTTGAGTTCCTCTTTTCTCTTGTTGCTTTTCTTCTCAAACTGCTGTTCATCACTCTCTGACTCGCATACTCTTAACCGCAACCTTCTCGCTGACTGAAATATCTAGTAACGTCGCACCTCAGGAAGAGTCAGCATGACCCAGAAGACGCGATAAGGCTTTGGCTTTAAATAAGCAATGGCCTCAGAACCTAACCCTGCTCTTTGGACCATGGTTAGCCCAAATATCTCTAAAGGCAGGCATTATGAGTGGCTATTCATCCTTCCACACTGCGCTGCTACCTTTAATAGTGACTGGCTTTGAGAGATTGAGATGATAATGCTGGCGAATACAAATGGGAGCTGGGAGAAATCTCATTTAAAGAAGGGAAGGTGGTGGGGGGATGTGAAGGCTTGTAAACAGAATTCTATTTCACATTGTTAAAAGGTAATTTGTCTCCATTGTGGCAGGCAGAGCCTTCATAAATAAAACAGGGAGTATTTTTTTCATTTTCATGTTTTGTTCTGCTTTGTTGGACTCTGAAAATTGCCGAACCTCCATCATTGTCCACTTCATTATGTACTCTACTAAGAAAAAAAACATCCTAAATAGTTCTTGGCTTGGATGTCCGGTATATAACCTTTAGGTTCTTTAAACCAACTGTTTAATGGCCTTTCTAAAACTTGAAAAAAATTACTGATAAATCGGTGGGTCCAAAGTCCGGCCCCAGGGCCAAACACAGCACAGATTTTAATTGGCCAGTGGGTTTTGTCTCAGAGCCTGTAATAAGTGGTCCACCAGGCAGTACACTGAACTTCTTCCTTTCCCTTGATGGTGGCAGGAACATTTATTGGACATGTAAAAGTCATGATCTAACAAAGCTGAAAAAGGTATACATTTTTGTTTAGTTTGTGTCATAAATTATATTTTGAACAAGTAAACACTTGAATAAGAACATAATTAATACATTAAACATGTTTTACTGTTACTCTTAAACAATTTAGTTATATTAGAAGTGCTTACTGATCAAAGATGAGAAATCCAACAATAAAAGAAACCTTGTGCATCTTTTATACAGTGATAGGAAACACAGTAGCTCACAGAAAGCTCAGATCCTGTGTGTTGATATATTGAAAACCTACAATTTTGAATCATTTGGTAATAATATTTCAGCCCTCAGGGATGTTGACATTATATGATCTGGCCCTCTGAAAAAAAATTGAACACCCCTGCAATGAATGTTTCTTTATTTCAGATTCTAAGGATTTGAAAATACCTCCTTTGGTATTCATCCACTTTGAATTTTGCCATTCACACTTGCACTGATTATAAAATTGTTTCATTGTTTATTTGGTCTTGGTTGGTGTGGGGAAGTAATGGAGCAGGATAGAAGAATATACATTAAAATGAGAGAGAGAGAGCTTGCTCTCAGTGACTAATTCCACACAATGTTTTGCCACAGACTGTTCTGTAACATTTAATGTTATGTTTTTGTATTCAGTAAATAATTCTACATTGCGTTCCCTGATCTTCTGTGAGCAGGTGAAGCAGTACATGAAAACAACTAAAGGGACTGTAGGAGTGCCAGGACAGATTTATAGTGCATGTTTCAAGCCTAGTGGCACAACTATACACTCACAAAACCCAATCTTGAAGGAAAGCGACCATGGCAGTTGTAATATAAGCTCAGTGTAAACCCGCATCACTTCAAGAGTTCCTTTCAGAGAAAGTTTGAAAATTTGCATGAGGTTTCTTCCTTCTAGACTCTTTTACAGTCACCAAGGGGCCACTCAAGGCTCTCAGGATTTGGAGTTCATACCAGAGCCATGAAATATACTATCTAATTGCATACATGCATACATAATGCAAGATATGAGAGGGTGCTGATCACCAAATAAAGCCATCGACTTTGAGGCAGGCCCTCAAACTCTTCCATCAAACTTTATGAGCCGATGCAAAAGTAATTGCCTGCAGCACTTTGCTGCTGACATTAATGACAGTTACATACTTAGAAAGCTTCAATCAAAAGTACCAATTAAAAGTCAGTTTGTGTTCTTGTACATGCCATGAAGTCGTAAATAGTTAAACGTTAACTGATGAGGATTAAATGCAGCAGTTCTGCTTGCTATGTTACCTTAGCCACAGCGCTAAATGTAAGAAAGAGAGAAAAGTCACCATTAACAAGTTAAAACACATTTCATTAAACGTTCATAAAAGAAAATGGGAATTAATCAGTAAGTGCATTTGAATGCACGTAATAATCCGATTACTGCAGAAAATCAGATTTTGTCAGTAATAAATCAACGCATTTATATGCACTTGAGTAATCGAATAATGGGGAAACTCTGGGTCTACAGGAGGCAGGCGGTAATCAGATTTTTGCTTTGCAACCAGCCAGTAAACTCACAGACAAAGACGTGGCGTAAACGTAATGCAAAACTCAAACTTCATGCCGTGGCTTTTTGTGTTTAAACATTGCGCCACTTTGCCTGAAAATATGAACATACGTCATCCAGAAGATGAAGAATATTTAAATCCTTCATTTAGTCAAACATCTCTTTGATTTCACTGAGAATGTAGTTGGTTTCAGCATCCCTCCAAAAGTGTTCTGCTGCCATCTCGCAGCAACGCTGCTTGCTTATTTCCGGTACCGCGGTCTGTTTCACACATGAGCAGACTAGGAAATCCGAAAGAAATCAGAGTAAGAGTTTACATGCACTGAGAAATCTGATTACTGAGCTAAAATCCAGCTCTCTTTATTGGATTTCTTAATCGGATTTCTAGACCTTACTCCAATTTAAGAAATCTGATTATGCTGTTATCCATGTGATTAATCTGACTATGATCAGATTATTAAGTGCATATAAACACTCAGTGTTTCTATCAATCACTCTTATTCCTGAATTCTCAAAGATAGCATCACACCATGTGTGGAGAGACTCAAACCTTTATTAGCTCTCAGTTTTGGCAGACCCCATCAACTGTACATGGCACAGATCAAAGACACCAGCTGGAGTGAGCAGTGATCCATTTATTGAAGGCTGAAGTCATTGCCACACTTCAGCCTTCACCCACTGAACCCCTGAGAACATCAGTCCAGATGTAGCAGATGGTGTCCATCTGCTCCTGAGTGTGTTAGCACCTGACGGACAGGAAACGTGACTTTCACTCTTGCTATGTCAACGTTTTTTTAAAAAATGTGTTTCCATTTTTTCACTTTTCCATTTTTTTTGCATTTATAAGTTTACCGATAAATATACAAGTACAAACTTTTTTTGTAATGTTTAGGCATTTTTACAAATATATGGCTTTTCTATCAGTTTTCATGTACACTTTCAAAATTCACATAAAACAGTAAATGGAAAACTGTCAAACTGGTGCTGACAAGGGTGAGCCAAGGGGGCCACAGCCACCCTGATAAATTTGAGGTCAGTAGATGGCACAACTGTGGAGCCTTGAGATAAAGTTACATGCAAGCTATGTCAACTACAGTTAGCCTACCATTCCAGCATTAGCAACCTGAGGGCACATCTCAAAAATATGCACCCCCCAAAAAAACAAAAAAACAAAAACAAAAAAACAGTACAGTTGCTCCTTAAATTCGCATTCCCCTTGACAAATCATAGTCGCAGGTACATGCACACAGGCAGCACCAATAGAATGGAAAGCAAAATTAGCCAAAAAGTCTTATTTAATAATCCATTCAGCACCAAAGTGAAGATTTACACCTTTCTTGAACCTTTTTTACTTTCTGTAGTTGCAGTGTTGTTTGGTGTCTTTTTAGTGAATGTGCACTCTTGAGGACTTGATTTGTGAAGGGAACTGAATCTGATGCAACACTTGTTGTATTGTTTACCTTACTATGGACATAAATATGCAAAATAGATGCAAAAATAGATATTTGAATGGCTCAAAACTGTGTATTTTAGAAGAAATAATAATTTTTGGCCAGTTTTGACAGCCCTAATGCACATCAGATAATTAGTAATTATAATTAGTACTAATTAACTGTGAAATAAGAAACCGAAGTATATCAGTATGCAATTTCTTAACTCTCATATTGACATATAAACTAATCTAACATATAAAACATATAACATATAAAACTAACTAAGCATAATATAATTGCTGAAATTCAGTTGTGGCTTTTTTTTTTTGGCCAAGATTTTCAGTGGCCCAATCTGGCCACCCCTATGAAAAATTTATGGGGGCACCACTGAGAGAAGAGCATTTCATTGTCCAAGGTGTACCTGCTTGAATATAAGCACTATTGTACCAAGGAGAAATGATCTTTAAATGAGATTTGCTTATTTAGATCTTCATCTCACTACAGTTTTTTTGCTGGTGACATTATTGATCACATCCTTTGAAAATAAATCGTTCCAAACTCTGAGGCTGCCTGCATTGTTTCTCATAGCCACAGGTGTGGACTCGAGTGTTATGACTTGGATTTGAGTGAGACTTGAGTCAGGAATTGGATGACTTGAGACTTTACCAAATTTAGAAAGACTTGTGACTCGAACACCAATGACTTGGACTTTGACTCGGACTTGAGCCTCCTGACTCAAAAAGACGTGAGACCCAAAGTCGAAGAGACATGGAGAGACGTCTGACTGTAGACAGGACTCTACACAGCTTCTTACTGTTCATGTGAATGGACTTGTTTCCTCCAGTAAATTTGATATACAGTAACATCACCAAATGTCGGTTACTGTGCTTATGATCAGCTTATTTTGCAGAAAAGTTAAGCATTACAATTCAAGTTTTCCTCTGTAAGCTACAAATAAGCAAAGCATCAATAAGCCCATGCTCAGCACTTAAACTCCACTCCTACTGGAGAAACTCACTAGACGAACTGATAATTTTCCTCAGGGCAGCAAAACCAAAGAAACTCTTCTTTCTCAGCTATTTGACCGATTTAAACAGCTTCTGAGGGTAAAACAAGGGCAACATTCACAGTGAAGCTGAAGTGGACGTTTTATTGACCAGCTTTATATTCGAATGTGCATTCTACCTTAAAAGTGCAGCAGTATTCCAGCGCCTTGCTGCTGCACCATTTAAGGTGGAATGGAAAATTTCAACAACACACTACTAACACACTGTCATTAAAAGGCAACATCACAGCTAATGGCCTTAAATTAGCTGAAGAATGCAGACTAACTTGTTTAGGACTCAGATTAGGACTTAGCACTCGACTTCAGACATGCCTGTCTTGAGTGCCAAGACCTGAGACTTACTTGTCACTTGCAACTTAGTTATTTGTTTCCGCCTCTGCTCATAGCATGATGTCATCAGTAGCTGAACATCAGTAGTTGAGCTCGGCATATTTGGTTGCTATGCTCCTTTAGCAACAGCGCTAAAGAGAGAGGTGAAGAACTCACATAGACAAAGACATCTCCAAGTTCAACTCCATCATAACAGAGTTCGCCCTTACCCATAAAAGACAGAAGAACGTGTGCATCCACGATAAACGCTGTTGCCTCCCAAGAGCATTTGAGTCATTAGTACTTAGCACAAGGTTACCCAACGATGTTGGCGTATTTCTTCCCCGCCTCCTTCTGCAGATCGTAGTCACTGGCTGGCCACTAGCCTGATTTAAAATAAGCATTGAGAGTTAATGTTGCGTCTATAGGTGACTCCATCCAAACCCATGCTAATGAAGTGTCTCACTAAATCAAGCAAAGTGTCCGTATGCAAATCCAATTAGGGAGATTTACGTCAATAATGTTGTGTTAATGGGGCTGGTGCAGAGGACCTTAGTTTTTATTGTCTAGTGTGATCTTAGTAAAACTTTACTGAATGGCAGCATTTATAAGACTACATGATACATGTTTAGAAAGACTTATTTCAACAAGTGTCAGTAATCATAAAGGCTGCTTTGTCTAGTGTCACAACAACTGATACTAGCTGAAATATACCTCTATAAAGGTAGGTTTATGTGAGTTATTAGGAAAGGCTTATGTAGAGCCACAGTCTGTAATTGTACAAAGACAAACAAAAAAAAACAGTGAAAAAAACAGGAGTTTCAAAGAATGATAAAAAGAAAATGGACTCCTAAACTGAGCATAAACCTGTTAGACCACCAAAACTGTCAACATCAGATAAACAGCACTTAAAGCTTTCATCTTTGAGAGAGAGGAGAAAATCAAGCAAAGGTGTCTGGGATCACCTGGACTGTGAGAAGCAGAAAATTCAGATCCAACTTCTAAGACTGAACTTTGCTGTAAAAAAATCCCTGTAGATGAACTATGAGCTCAGATGTTTCAGCATCACTCATTGCTAACAGGTGTAGAAAGTCAAGCACATAGCAATACAATCTCCTTAGACAAACACTGGCAGCAGAATGGGTTGTACTGCAGAGCTCGGTGACTTTAAACATGGCACTGTCATAGGAAGCCACCTCTGCCGCAAGTCAGTTCGTGAAATGTCAACTGTAAGTGCAATTAGTGTGAAATGGAAGCATCTAGGAGCAACAAAAGCTTAGCCATGGAGCAGTAGACCAAACAAACTCACACAGCAGGGCCATCAAGTGCTGAAGTGCGTAATGCATAAAAATCACCTATCCTCTGTTGATCACTTACTAAAAATTGCATCCGGAAGCAACATCAGCATGAAAACTCTGCATTGATAGCATCATGAAATGGGTTTTTATGGCTGAGTCGCTGCAAGCCTAAGATCACGATGCACAATGCCAAGTGCTGGCTGGAGTGGTGTAAAGAACGCAGCCACTGGACTCTAGAGCAGTGGAAATGTGTTTTCTGACTGATGCTATCTGACAGTCTGCTGGAGAATGCTAACTGCTGCGATGCATATTGCCAACAGAGGTTTGGTGGAGGAGGGATAATGGGCTGGGGCTGTTTCAGGGTTTGGGCGCCTTAGTTCCAGTGAAGGGTAATGTTAGCATTACAGCATATAAAGACATTTTAGACAATTTAACTTTGTGGCAATGGTTGGAGAAGGTCCTTTTCCTGTTCCAGCATGACTGTGTCTCTGTGCACAAAACAAGGTCTATAAATGTCATGTTAATGGTCATGGTTTCAGAATGAAGTGTCTGTAAATATAGATGTGATGGTCAGGTGTCCACATGAAATGAAATGAACCTTTTTTAGCCAACTGTGTCTGAACACATTGGAATTAGACCTCCGCATTTAACCCATCCGTGCAGTGAAACACCACATACACAATAGTGAACACACACACTAGAGGGCAGTGAGCAGGCTTGTCCGGAGCAGTGGGCAGCCCTATCCATGGCGCCCGGGGAGCAGGTGGGGGTTGGGTGCCTTGTTCAAGGGCACTTCAGTCACGTACTGTCAGCTGAGGGGATTGAACCGGCAACCTTCTGGTCACAAGGCTGGTGCCCTAACCTCCAGCCCATGACTGCCCACATGACATACTTTTGGCCATACAGTGTATGTTTTCTGCTTTTTTTTTTCCTGGCACTGAAAAATGAATAATTTGTACTTAAGCACTGTTTTGATTGGAAATGTAAATAAATGAAGGGTGGTCTCTGACTTTTGCACAGAACTGGGCCTGTACAGCGGCCACTGAGTGGAAGAAGAAGCTTTGTTTTTCTAAAAGTGGATGGTGATTGAAATGTTACACAGCTGTTGAATTATTATAAAAGTTACATCTTTCTCTTCTCTGACTTTTCTGCTGCTTCTTTCTCAAAACAATGTCCTTCAGATGTCTTCTCATGAGCAACAAATTGTCAGTGGATTTGAAATACACATGCTTTTTAGCGGTGGATCAGGAGCATCCTATGTTTTTGTTTTTTTTGTTTTTTTTTTCGCCACTGGAAGATCAGTGAGAAGGATTCTGTGGCGCAGTACAGCTTCATCGATCAAAAGAAATGGGGTGGGCAAAGCTGCTAGACATCTGCAGCATCAGACTTAAGAGGACTGCAGCTTTTTCAACATAGTAACATCAGGCCTGTCACATCCTTGAGATAAATCTTCTTCGGTAACCTGAACAGAATCACAGAACAGAGCTGCAGGTAAAATTAGTGTGAAAGTAAACATGGAGAGAGGAAAGTTTACATGTCTGGAAAATACTAGTGTAAACCAGGTCGCAATAAAGTTGCTGTGCAGTCTGAAACTTTGGAAAAGCTGTCTAGTTCCTTGTGTAGCACCAAAACTGTGCTCTTACTGGTCATAATGTTCAGAATGTGCCTTCATCATTAGCCTAGCAGCAATGCTGCAGATTCCAGCTATAGAATTAAAAAATTCTTAATACAGACTGATGGAAAGGACACCACTTCAGTGTTGTCAGCAGTCTCCTCCAGTATAGTTAGGAGCTGCTCTTTCTTGCTGATCTGGCCAGGCTTTCAGTGTGATCTTGCAGTGTTTATGATTTTCCATGGGGCAGTGTATTGGCCATGGGTCTTTAACTAGCACAAAAGAGGAATAAAATGCCGTTTTTCATTCTTGGTTCAGAGCTTAAAAAGGGATGATCATGTCACCCGTAAGTTTACCTGAGAAGATGTGTAAGGCTCACATTTGCACTAATAGCTTGAGATTGACAGTAATGAATTAACTACTACTTCAGTACTTATTACGGAAAACGTTTTTCCTCTTGTAATTTTTTACCCATTTTTACCCATCTTTCTCTCCTGTTAGGCATAGCAAATTCCACCCACTAACTATGTTGCCCCTGTCACACTATGCTACCATGCTGGGAGTCTTAAGGCTTGAAAGATCTTCCTCTGAGAGTGAGCACAACTGCATTCTTTCAAACTGCCGCAAATGCCATTACAGTTTGGAGGACAATACCGAGCAAGCCATTATTCGGCTGGTCAAAGTGTGGCCAAATGAACTATTCGGTGCATTCAGTAAAGCAAAGAATGTACTGTGGTCTCAGAAACACCAAAAGACCTAGAAAACCACAAGCAAAAATTGCGCTAGTTATTTCCCTGGTGAAGAAAAATTTCACAGCAGTTGGCCAGATCAAGGACACTCTCTAGGAGGTGGGCATATCTTTGTCAAAGTCAACAATCAAGAGAGGACTTCACCAGAGTAAACACAGTGGGTTTAGCACAACATGTGAGCATGTGACTGACTGCTGACAAAAGCAACAAGAAGTGTATAAGACTTTATCTGCTCAGATTCAGCCAAATGCTTCAAAACTCAATGTACGATGCTTCATAATGCAAATGGACAATACTCACTATATTATGAAAGCAATGAAAGACATTCTTAAGGCCAAGACATGGAATATTCTATGATAGCCAAATCAGTCACCTGACCTCAATACAGTCGATTATGCATTTCACTTAAAGAAGGTAAAACTGAATGTAAAACACCTCAAGCAGAAGCAGGAACTAAAGACAGCTGCAGTAAAGGCCCGGCAGAGCATCACCAAGAAAGAAACACAGCTTCTGGTGATGTCTATGGGTTCCAGACTTCAGGCAGTCATTGACTTCAAAGGATTTTTAAGTATAAAAATGACAATTTAATTATGTTAGATTGGTCGATCACTTTTGAGCCCCTAAAAATGGAGAAACTATGGCTGTAATTCCTTCACTGTTCACCAAAGTTTGATGTAAACATTCTCTAATTAAAGCTGAAATTCTGCACATTGAACACATTATTTCAACTCCAATGCTGTGGTATAAAACTAAAAGCAAAGCATCATGACACAACCTAATCAGGAAAAATCTATGTCTCCGGATATAGATGTTATACTTTATGACATTGAAATAAAGTTTTATATATGTTTATATAGGTTTATACCAGTTGCCACAAAGCCTCATGGACACTGCCCTACAGTGAAGCATTACCCCAAATACTTCATGACAGTTTTTAAATCAGTACACTATACACTAACAATACTAAATGCCCATTTATGTTCTGTTTATGTCCTGAAACACTTTCTTGGTCAAGCACTACAGGCAATGCCTTGGTTAAAAACACTGGAAACAGTGCAAACTGACATTGTGAAATTTGTGATGCCACTCAAAAGCCATTAAAAAGCTCAAGGTAGGTCCTTTTAGACATTTTGTCAGCTTCATCATAAGGAAGGAGCAGGAGAGTTTGTGGAGCTTGCCATATTTAGGTCTTGATGACATTGGTGACATGTGTGACTGCATTTTACAGCAACATATAGCACCATAAGGCTAATGGCTGGGGAGAAAGAACACTCTAGCTTTATTGGTTAACACCAGGCCTGCTCATTCTGCTTTAGAGTGCTTTCAGAAGCTCTAGCTGACTCCCGCCACCCCACCCCTCCCCCCCATCCAGTATGTTGATGTGCTAGCCGAGATAAAAGAGAGGGAGAGACTGTGTTAGCAAGAGACAGAGTTAGCGAATAAAATAGCGATTTCATGATATGCAAGCTGATTTCAAGAGTAATCAAGAAGTGATTCTCCAGACGTCCTTTTTTTTCCCCCCTTCTCCTTTTCGTGGCCAACAGCTTCTCTAATCTCCCGACGAGGGCGTGAAAAAATAAAGCTGCCCTGATTCAACCACGCAGAATTGCGCGAGCGCACCTGACAGAGGTGCCAATCACGATTCGATTAGATCTCTCCGGACGTCAATCACGGAAGCGCACAAGTATTCTCTACAGGATTAAGCCTGTGTTAAATTGGCTGCTTGCCTTCAAAATGAGTTGTGGAGTGCGCTGAATAGTGTAGGTCCATGGAACGGCGGCGACAGAGAGAGAGAGAGAGCGAGAGACAGGTGGAGAGAATGAACAAATGTAGGCCTAGCATAGAGGTATGAAAGTGGAAGTCGGAGAATTACATCTCCGGCTCTATATAACAGCAGCCAACTTTAGGGAATTATTCATTGTGGGATAATTAAATGCACTCTGAAACTTTAAATCAGCTAAATAAATTGCTTTTTCTCAATCCCCACCCCTCCTCAATTTTCTTACCTCCTTCCTTTTCCACCCCCATCCCTCGCTTACATTCTTGTGACATAACATCTTTGGGATTTTCCGATGTTCCCTCAGGAGGAAAGAAATCTTCAAGCCAAATGTGTTGATTATGTTTTGTAGAAGTAATATGCATACAGAATGGCGAGAAGATGGAGATGGACATGCGTGGTTGAAGAAAGGAGAACAAGACCATTCGAGGCCCCAGATTTCAGAAACGTGTTCCAGTTTTTTGGGGGCAGCTGAGCCATGAGTTCACTTATCGACCGCTAGCCGACCGTGTTCAATTTAGGGCCGCCTGGCTCACGGTCAGAAACAATTGCAATAAAACATGCCGAGCGCTCAGCAGGTCGTTCTGAATTGCAAATTTTAACAGCGCCAAGCACTCCAGGAGCCGAGCTGCTAACCTCTGGCCCTTCTATGAATTAAATAACCTGCACTTTTTTATTAAAAAAAATGAATTATAAACCCCTAGCCTGGTAAACCAAGGGACATCCAAAAGGATAACTCCTGCATAATTGTAGCATTCTTCACTTTGAGATCTTTTGACCTCTAGTCTTCGGAGAAATTAAATGCGCTCCCCCTTGGCGTCAATAAATATGGAATATGCATAGCACCTGCATTAATAGTTCTCTGTTCTAAAAGGCTCACAGTGTGATGAACTGCAGGTGAGTCCCTTATTAAGTGAATTAAAGAGTTTTGAATGATTCTTTCCTATGAAGGCCTGAAGAAAAAAACAGTGGGCAGAAAGATCGATTGATGTCAGGCTGCTGATTCTTTCTGAGGCCTTCTCTTTGCCCTTCATGAAGTCCATTTCAATGATCTACCAGGTGCTACAACCAGTTTTAATGTTTTCATTCAGGATATGAATCTGACACGTTTAAGCTTACAAAAGCTGCCGTAGCTTTGATTAAATAAAAAAGATCTTGTATTACAAAAGATCAAGATCAGATTTTGATAACAAAAGAAAAATGACTAACTTTTTAATTTGAGTTTAAAATCTCATAAAAGGAAGATGAGCTTTCTGATCCATTCAGAGAACATCTAAAGTCAACGTGAATCAGAAATTGTAACTAGCAACGAAACCGAAATGAAAATTCTCAGTTGAAACAGATGCCAAAAACGGATAAAAGCTAACAGTAAATAAAAACAGTTTACATAAAATAAACTCACAACAAATGATTACACTGAACTACAGTATGTTCCTATGAAATCCAACAGGGAACAGTTGGTCATCCAAGGCAATTGATTAATTTTTTAAGTTATACTTTGCACTTTGGCAATGCAGTTTTTCATCATTTCAAAAACTTTCTCCTTCTGTTCTTTTGCTGTATTCTACACATTGAGTGGGATTTCATGTTTTCAAGTGGTATCAAGCCTGTATTAGAGAAGTTCTCTGGTTCTACCCCCATTTGGCTCAGCATGAACTCTGATCAAATCATTTGTCTGACGTTCCTCCTAGAGACAGTGAAATCGTTCCACATGGCTGATATTTTCACTGTTGCTCTGCTGCAGCTCAAACTGTTTGAATGCAACTGTGCTGACCTCTTTTTCTCCATACCTTGATGTATTTCAGAGTGAAATATGGTGAGTTGCTGAACATTTCAATGATAGGTAGGGGTGATGGGAGGGGGAGGTGAAATTATGATGTTAGTGGTTAATATTATGTTTCCCTGCTTGCTAGTGCAGAAAGACAATCAAAAATCAGAAGATTTTAGAGGTGGCTAAGAGTCATTACATTCTGATCAAAGATTATGGAAAAACAATCATTTTGTTCTTAAATGACATATGATGAATTGTGCTTAATATAAAGAAGGACATCTACTAACAAGATAAAAAAGAGCCAACTCTAATTTCAGGTTGATGTTAACCCTGTATTCACAGTGTAAGAACTAAAAAATATATTAGCAAACTACTAAAAAGTAAAAATGTTTTGGTGATGAACAGAGCTACAGGTTATTCTGTAATAAATTAGACAGATATAGAGCAGTAGTCTCCAATCCTGGTCCAAGAAAGCTACCTCCCCTGCAGAGTTTAGTTCCAGCCTGTGTCCAATAAGCTGTCCCACCCCTTACTTAACTATGATACATGTGATCCAGCCAATCAGAGACTTGGGGGGAGGTTGATTAGCTGGAACAAGTACAGCAAATTGTGGTTACTTAGCTCTGCAGGAAAGTAAGTGGTAAGTGTAAATTTAATGTTTCAAAGACCAATTCCTTTGACCCCTTAAAACCTCAGGCTTATTACATACTAAGGGTTATTATTCAGTAACTACAGGGACTTCAATGCAAACTGGCTGAGCTATTCCTAGGTTATAGAAGTGTGTAATAAAACTTTGGGCACACCAGTGGGCCCTGGCCATTTGAGGGGTTAAAGCAGGCATGTCCAGCTGGGGACCTTCCGGACCAAAGTGCTGCAAAGATTAACGTTTACCCTCATCTAACACTCTGAATTCAGTTCATGAAGTCCTTACTAATTAGCTGATGAGCTGAATCAGGTGTGTTTAAAGAGTCAGTGTGCTGAAGTCTGCAGTGTTTTGGCCTGCAGGGACTGGAGTCTGATACATGTGGGTTAATGTGACACCTAATTGCAAACTATTAAAAGCAAAAATTCAAAAAGAATTGCAAAAAAAAAACAAAAAAACATGGCACTGCAATTTGATGAATTGAGCCAAGATGCATTCCAAGGTCCACTGCATACAGTGAGTTTACAGTAAAGGAAATATGAACCATAATCAGGATTAAAGATGTGCTTTTAATTCCCCTACAGACATACTCTGGACCTTAGCAAACGAACCATGTGTGAAAAGCAGCCCGAAGCAAGCCAAGGTTAAGTGCTTTGCTAAGGGGCACAACAGCGCAAGTAAGCCAGCAACAGCTGGAGATGTAAGCCACAGCCTTCTTGATCATGCTACAGTTGAGTTGTTTGACCCTTGGGTGGTAGCCGCTACGGAATTTATCACACGCCGAGTGTACAAGAATATTTCCTCCACTCACAGGGTGAGAAACACATGATATGAAAGCTAATACTATAGCTCGGGGTACGGAAAAGGAATTAGCAATGACTGACTAGCAACAGAGTGTTTTTCTCTCAAAAGCTGTAGACTTTCATCACTGTCTGAGGCTGGCAGGTGCTACTTCTTCAAAAACCTGTTTACTCTGTAAAATCCATTTCTGCAACAATAACGTCTAAACCTAAAAGGCAAAGCGACTGAAAAACTTTCCCCATCTGCCAACAGACCTGGGCATTTTGTTTTGATTCACAAACCAATGAAATATTAACAGCTTTGTAGAAAAAGTCCAAGTAGATAAGAGGTCATCCGCTGCTTGATTTTCCTTCAAGAATTGATATCCTGGTGGATGGTGATTGGTTTCATTCGGACCTGCTTTTTCTTTGGTTCCAGGAACTCCCTGGTTGTTCTCGTTAAAAGGACAAAGCCATTGTCCTTTTCCTTCCTTTGCTTCTTTCCATCAGCTGAAAAATAAGTGAGACAGAGCTCTTGCCTTCAGACTTGATTTTCTCCACTGGCTTCTAAACGGAGATCTGAGCTTGGCTGACTGCTGTTCGGCTGTCATTGACTTTGAAACGTAGCCCTGTCTCTTTCTTAGTCTCTGTCTCTTTCTCGCATTGCCCCCTTTCATAATTATTTAAAAAAGAGAATACAGCATCAAAGGCCTCCTGAGACCATCCCTCCCCAATGCCAGCTCTAAACAACTGGAATCAAAGGAAACGCTGAAGGATAAAGAGGAGAAGATATGATATGAATATCCTGACATTGTTTTTTTTTCTTTTGGCTCTCTCCCTTAGAGGTCTCTAATAGATATTATTTTGTCAGTTTATTTAATGTAATTTGCCACTTTAAATCCCGTCATCCACAGGGACACCACGATATCTACTTCAAGTGTGTAAGCTGAATGTATTTAATGGTATTAAACTGAGTGTCACTTTATTACTCTGCAGTTGACGCCAGCAAAGAGTCACATGAAACCTACAAATGGTTTTGTCAATTAAATCTGCTGTAATTCCAATCATTCCATGTCTATGGCTATGCCGTGCTTTAAGCGTGTAAACGGCTCTGGACTCTGGCACATTAGATTCTGAGATAAAACAAGAACTATTATGTGCAGAATATTTGCTTGCATAGGAGCACTGTCAATAGTGCAAAATCAAGGGAGTGTGGGTACTTTTTAAAATTTGAATTTTTTTTTGAAAATCTTTAACTGAAGAAGAAAATAATTACCATCATACAACTCCAAATTTGTAAAAGCAGTCTTTCTTGTATTATATATGCAGTTGGCCAACACGATCATTTTAAATGCTCAGAGAAAAGAAAAAACACAACAATGTGTTCAGCTGTCTAGATATACAGGGAAAAATTAATTCACAAAGCAGAACGCTCAGAGGATCGAGTGGTCTTGAGAAAGCTTATCATACCTTAAGAAATAAATAGGGTGCTTAGAGGCATCAGTGAATTTCAAGAGGAGTCTGAGCTAGTCCACATTTGTGTTCTATTCCGGCTCACTACACATCTGACACTGGTAATCAAAGCTTTGTAACAGGCACCAAAAATCCTCAGGGTTTGGGTTTTAACATGCTAGGAATACTGTGTTCAGAATCTACAGGCTAGGTCTTGCATTTAAGAACTTTTCTAACTGAGCAAGAGGCCACTGATTCACTTTTTCTCAGCCTGATAGCAGTGACAGGCCTTGGGGGGCATGTAGCCTAGAGAATTAATCAGGCCTGAAATTTTCGATCCAAATCCAAATATTTACCGAGAACATTTTGCCTAAGTCTGACGCAACCTGTCCACCCTATAGCCCAGTAAAGTTTCATCAGAACCTGAATGCATCCTGACAAAATTCTATCTGAAATGATTGTGGCTTGACAAAAATTTGATTCTGACTGTAGCCCAACATAATCCTGTCCAAATCTGTTTGTAGTGTGACAAAATTCTGCCCAAATCTGACTGAACCGTGACAAAATTCCATCCAAATCTGTTTGTAGTGTGACAAAATTCTGTCCAAGTCTGACTGAACCGTGACAAAATTCCATCCAAATCTGTTTGTAGTGTGACAAAATTCTGTCCAAGTCTGACTGAACCGTGACAAAATTCTGTCCAAACCTGACTAGAGCACAACACAGCTCTGTCCAAACCCAAGTGTAGCATGACAATTTTTTTTCTCAACTCAACCGTAGCCCTACAATATTCTTTCCAAATCAAAATACAACTCAATAAAATTCTGATAAAACCTGACTGTAGCCCAGCAAAATTCTAACTGTACTCAACTGTAGCTCGACAAAAATCTGTCTGAATCCAACTGACTGTGACAAAATTCTATCCCAACCTGTCTACAGCCTGACAAAATTCTCAACTATTGCCTGAGATTTTATTCAAACTTGTCTGCAGCCCAAAGTTTGAAGTCAGAGCCCAGCTGTAGCCTGGCAAAATTCTGTCCCAACTCAACAGTGGTTTGACAAAATTACATCCAAACAACTTTGGCCTGACCAAATGATGTCCAAATCTAATGATATCCTGACAAAATTGTGTCCAAACCTGACTATCAGGCAACAAAATTCCATTCAAAGATGATTATAACCCAACAAATTATGTCGAAACCCAACTGTAGCGCAAATAAAATCTTACCAAACCTGACCACCACCAACTAGAGAGCAAATAAAAGCTTCACATTCTTTATGATGTTTGCTTTGTCACCTTGTGGCAACAATGACAGCCATCATCAGGGCCTTCAAACCACATAGCAAATGCAGTTATAAAGCAGAGGGAAATGCAGGTTAAAATCCATTAATGCTGGGAGACATGATTCAAGAAACAATGTCTGAACTCAACTGAACTAGATGTGACCAATAAGGTACCTACAGGTTTAAACACATATTTTGAGGTCTAATATGGTCTATGTATGAAGAGGCTTCAGAACCCATGGGAGAGAGTCCTCGATCTTCTCTTCTACCTTTGTCTGTAGTTGGAAGTGAGGGAATATTTAATTCTTCCAAGAAAGCATGAAGCTCGCTTATTCTCATCTCAAGATCACAGAGTTCAAGATGGATGTCAACATCTTATCATCATCATGATAAGAATTCTCACAAAGAAAAATCTATTATGGTTTCACATGATTCAGTCTAAAGCAACATGAGTTCATGCTGCTTTAGCATGTCTATAAATGAAGCCATGTAAGGACACACCACTTCCCTTCCAGGAATCGTGCCTTGCTTCCTGAAACACACTGAGATGAGAAGCTTTATTTTAAGACTTTCTTTCATTTGCAACTTTAATGAATGGAAAAAGATTCACTATCTAAGCAGTTAGCCCTCCAGGCTCAGCTGAGCTTGTGAGAGGAATATAATACTGGAGTGCATTAGGTAGAAGATGCACAGCAATCATAAACATCCTTATGTTTAAGATGCAATATACACTTATCTGTCACTGTACTCAAAACCCCTATTTTGTAACTCAGCGTGTTCAGATACAGACTGTAGCTCATCTGTCAATGCAAAATTTTGTCCTATCTATCCTCTATTCCCCCATCAACAGTCAGATTCTTATTACCGAGCTCCTCTTGGTCTGACTGCAGCCCAAAATTCTGGCCAAAACCAACAGTAGAGTAAAAAAGTTGTCCAAATCCAGAAACAGCCTAATTAAAAATGACCACGGCCCAACAAAATTCTGACCAAGAATGACTGTAGCTTAACAAAATTATGATCAAGAATGACTGTAGCTCAACAGAATTCTGGCCAAACACAACTGTAACTCAACAAAATTGTTGTCAAAACCATCTGAAACTCAACAAAACTCTGTCAAAAAATGACTGTAGCTCAACAAAATTCTGGCAAAACACAACAGCAGATCAACAAAATTCTGGCCAAAACCAACTGAACAAAACTCTCAAAAAATGACTGTAGTTCAACGAAATTCTGGCAAAAAAACTTTTTGTTAAACTGTAGATCGACAAAATTCTGACCAAAGCCAACTGCAGCTCAACAAACTTTTGGCAAAAAATGACTGTAGCTCAATAAAATTCTGGCAAAACCAACTGTAGATCAACAAAATTCTAGCCAAAGCCAACTGAACAAAACTCTCAAAAAATGACTGTAGCTCAACAAAATTCTGTCAAAAAATGACTGTAGTTCAACGAAATTCTGGCAAAAAACTTTTTGTTGAACTGTAGATCAACAAAATTCTGACCAAAGCCAACTGCAGCTCAACAAACTTTTGGCAAAAAATGACTGTAGCTTAACAAAAGTCTGGCCAAACACAACTGTAACTCAACAAAATTGTTGCCAAAACCAACTGAAGCTCAACAAAATTCTGTCAAAAAATGACTGTAGCTCAACAAAATTCTGACCAAAGCCAACTGTAGCTCAACAAACTTTTGGCAAAAAATGACTGTAGCTCAACACAATTCTGTCAAAAACCAACTGTAGCTGGAGTTTTCCACTTTGCTGTTGCTTTAGTTAGTTTGTCCATAGGACTGCCCATGAGCACTGCATCCAGCATGGTCTGCTGAAGGTATTTAAAAGCAGTATTTAAATGAGAGCTATAGTCACTGATTCCATCACAGCAGCATACAGATCCTGAACAACTGGAACAACTGGACTATGACAGACTGTTCAAATGGTCAAACTAGGAAAATGCATTAACAGTGTGAAACACATAGTGTTAATAATGTGGTGAATGCATTATTAATGTGTTATTAACATCTTTTGAATGTGTAAGTAATATGTTAACATGTTTGACAGTGCTGCATTAAATCTGCAGAGTGCTTGCGAGGTGAGTTGTTTCTGCTGCACTCTGCTCCCCTTTCAGTCTTTTTGTAACTCTTCAGCCGTTTCACCCCTCTTTGATCATCCCTTACATTTTTCATTCCTCCATCTCTCACCATTTCTTTCTCTATTCCTATCCTTATTTATTAGCTTTGACTCATCTGAAACTTTCTGAAGCTCATGCTAAAGGCTGATTTGCTTTTTGCCACAATGTTCTTTTTTTCATTCTTTCTTTTTATTCATGCCTTCTCTTTCCTTCTTTTGCTTTCTTACTTTCCCTTTTTCTTTCTTAAATCATTCCTTGCTTTTATTTCTCCTTTGCTTTCTCTCTTCTTTCCTTTCTTTCTTTCTTTCCATAATGACATTCTTTCTTTTTCTTCCTTTTTATTTTCCCTGTTTTTTTTTCATTCCTTTCTCCCTTCCTTTCTTCTTTCCTCTTTCTTTCTTTCTTCCTTTCTTTCTTTCCGTTTCTTGATGCCTTCCATTCTTTTTCTTTTTTACTTTCTTTTTCTTCCTTAAATCGTTCCTTTCTGCTTATTTTTCCTTTTTTCTTTCATTTCTTTCTCCCTTCCTTCCTTCCTCTTTTTTCTTTTCCTCCCTTAATACCTTTTTCTTTTTTTTCTTCCTTTTTCTCTCTATTTTTCTTCATTCCTTCCTTTTTTTTTACTTTGTCCAGTTTTGCTTTCTTTCTTTTGCATTCTCTTATTTTTCTTCTTTCATTTTTCCTTCTTCCTCCCTTTCTTTCTATTTTTCTTCTTGCTTTCTTTACCATTTTATTCAATTTGAATTCTGTGACTCGTTGCTGAGAAAAATTCTTTTATGATTCTTGCACTGTATTTCCTTCAGAAAATGCAGATCTAGTGAAATCGGTCACTGTGTCAGATCACGCACAGCCCTTTAGTTTCCACCACAGTCAAAAGGCCATAAATTCTCTTTTTATACAGTATAACAAGAAATGACTGTAACACAGTGCATTACGCACCACATGAACACATAAACCCATGGAGGTCAAGCTTTAGCCAGTTAAGGCTAACAGCAGCCACAGCTGAGAGATTAATGCTGTGAACTTCCTGCATGAAAGGCAGAGAAGCGTAAAGACAGACAGGGAGATGGAGGAGTGAATGAATGAGCTCGGCAGAGAAAGAGAGAGAAAATGACCTCCGGGTCTCCTCAGAGCTAAGGGGTCATTGCTATGATCAGTAGTTTGTGGCAGTGTTCGGAGCCACTTTCTGAACACCAAAAATAATATCACAAACCACTGCAGGCACCGGAGGGGCAAGAGAGAAAGAGAGAGAGAGGGAGAGGGAGAGAGAGAGTGAAAGAAGCCTATTGATTTCTGAAGGAGCTGTGTGATGGAGCAGGCGCTTGAGAGAAAGCATTATTAATGTCAGCTCAAAGTTCACATCAGTGTGGAACCTAAAAAAAAAAGTAAAAAAAAACAAAACAAGAGTAATCTTTCTCAGAGCCCGCCACTGAAAGTCATCCTTCAGGCATGGGGACGGCTCCAACACACTGAAAATCAGAAGCCCAATAGGTGACCATGCAGTGTTAAAAGTGGGATTAACTTCAGCTTGGTGGTCTACAAGATATTTGTACAACAGGTACAACATCAGCAAAGGGCTTTTAATCATTATTTCTGTGGAAAACAGTTGAGTAATTAAAGTTTGTAACTGTATGTATATATTATTTTGGAAGACTTGTACCGCGCTTGAGTATAACTTGTATTTGATCTTTATTATATTTATTTATTAAATATTAAACCAAATTCATAACCGTGTAAAATCATAATACCCCAAATTATTTTAATTTGTGTATGTATTACACACCAAAACTTTCCAATTGTGTTAAATCATTTAGTTTTCACTTGTATATTATTGAGTGTTTTTAAGTATAGACACCTTTGGCAAAAGTATTGGGACACCTACATATTACACCTACAGGAACTTTCATGGCATCCCATTCTAAATCCATAGGCATTAAAATGGAGTTGGTCCTCTTTTGCAGCTATAACAGCTTCCAATCTTCTGGGGAGCTTTCTACAAGATTTAGCAGTGTGTCTGTGGGAATTTTTGCCCATTCATCCAGAGGAGCATTTGTGAGGTTAGACACTGATGCTGGACGACAGGGCCTGACTCACAGTTTCCATTTTATTTCGTCCCAAAGGAGTTCAGTGGGGTTGAGCTCAGGGTTCTGTGCGGGCCAAGTTCCTTAACACCAAACTCACCCAGCCATGCCTTATGGATGATTTGTGCGCTGGGGCTCAGTCATGCTGGAACAGAAAATGGCCTTCCCCAAACTGTTCCCACAAGGTTGAAAACAGTCTTTGTCTGCTGAAGCATTAAGATTTCCCTTCACTGGAACTAAGAGTCCCAGACCAACCCCTGAAAAACAATCTCATAGTATTATCCCTCCTCCACCAAACTTTACAGTTGGTACAGTGCAGTCAGGTGGTAATGTTCTCCTGGCATCTGCCAAATCCAGACTTGTCCATCAGACTGCCAGATAGAGAGACATGATTCATCACTCCACAGAATACGTTTCAGCAGTACGCTTTAGAGCAAGTGAACTAGTTTTATTCAACTCAGCTGCAGCAAAAGTTATTTCAAGATGTTTATTTGATTTGAAGAAAACTAGTTAATTTGCTCGCTACCACTGTTTTTCTTGTCCTTTTATCACCTTCATTAATTGATGGACTGTAATCTGTTAGTCATGTCTGCTGTGAGTATTTAACAGAAATTATCACTGAACGTAGCATTTTTAGCAGCCTGCATTGCTAACATTAATAACCACATGTCGTGAGCTAGCTGGTGATAAAACTTGACTGGCATAATGGCTTGTTGTTTTATTTAGCTATCAGTCAAGTCAAGTTAAAGTTTATTTATAAAGTGCTTTTTACAACAGGTGTTGTCACAAAGCAGCTTTATAGAATCCAGGTCCATGCCCCCATAAGCAAGCCTAGGGCGACACTGTCAAGGAAAACTCCTTAAGAGCAAGAGGAACAAACCTTGAGAGGAACCAAGACTCAAAATGGGAACCCATCCTCCTCTGATTGACACTGGATAGCAAACAACATTAGTATAAAACATTACAATACAGAAACTGGGTAAAACTAAAACTAATGGCAATAAGTGTTTTCTAGCTGTGCTTCCAAGTTCTACAAAGCTTCCAGGAAATGCAGCCGCCTAAACGGCTCAATCAGGAGATTGCAAGTTCAGCCTGCCGATGCCACAGCCATCTATAGCCAGGATTCCAAGAGAGCATAACTGGCCTCAGTCTCTAAAAGCTTCATTACAGCTCCAGTTCTTTTCAGGAGACTTGTTTTCAATTTTTCAAAGAAATCTGTTTCTTTTCTCAGTCAGGGCTTCTTGACAGCTACACATCCTTTCAGACTCATAGTGTTCAGTTGTCTTCTCACAGTGGAAGGACGGACAGAAACACCTGCGGATTATTTCAGATCTCAAGCAAGAGTGGAGCTTGAATATGAAAGCTTAAAGTGTTGTATATGTGATGGGGCAGTGTTGGTGGTCTACCAGGTCTTGCATGGTCATTACGAGTTCCATTTTCTCTTTATCTTTTAATAATTTTTTGAGGCTTTTTTGAAGCAGTTTCTCCACTCATTTTCTTTCATTGTGCAAGTGGTTTATTTTCTATCTAATGAATAACTTTGACTTAGTGACCATTTTGACTGGAAGTTACATTAATGAGGGGTGGTTTAAGGAACTCGTGCACTGGCGATGAATGGCTCTGCGTTGCTATGCACCTCCGTGTTGAGCGGTTTGTGAGTTGAAAACCTCAGATGTCAGTTTGGCAGCTCAGTCACGTTCAGAACTCAGCATGAAGTGCCTGCCCTGGTCACTCCTGGAGGTAAGAGCAGCAGAGGCTACAGTGCGTTTGGTGTGGACTACAGTGTGCCATCTGTGCCCCATGGTTTCAGTGCTATGATGCAGAAAAAGGCTTGGATGCATTAATTATGAGCTTCTCAGTGGGGCGTGAGGAGCTGTTCCCATGATCAGGATCCACAGCAGGATCTCTGTGCATATAAACATCTGTTCCAAAGTTTTAAATCCAAAATGACTACAAGCCTGTTTGAATGCATGGACCCCCACAGTGCTGATTTAGAGAGAAGCGGCTCCACTGAAATGAGCCTTTAAAAGTGATAAGTTTGCAAAAAAATCAAATTTACACCCCCCCTCCCCCGCCTTACTCTAAATTCAGACAAGACCTGATCAGTGTATGAAGTATAAAGTTTGTTTTTTAGGAGCTAAAAGGCTAAAATAGGTAATGATATCTTAAACACCAATTAGCATAGTGCAAATCATTATGTCTTGACAAAATCTCAGATAAACATGTTTATGTGGTTACTGACACTGTAGGGTATACGGTGACTATAAACTTTGGACCAAAAAAACATCTAAAATGCAGATTTCAGGCTTGTTTTAGGCATGAATGCTAATTTGTGCATTACAAGCTTCCATTACTTGTTAGCTACAATATCTTCATACCTTCAGTATGAAACCAAATAAGCTAACTCCACACATGTGTTGACTGCTTGACTACATTTGCTCTAAAGGAAAGAAAACTGTGTTAATTAGTTTTTAAAACTATTTTGTTGAAAAAGGTGCTGTCGCACAGCAAGAAGGGGCTGGGTTCGATTCCCCGGATGGGCGACCAGGGTCCTTTCTGTGTGGAGTTTGCATGTTCTCCCTGTGTCTGCACTGGTTTCCCCCCACAGTCATAAAAGACATGCAGCCAGGTGAACTGGAGATGCTAAATTACCTCTAAGTGTTAATAACTTGAAATACTACATCAACATTTTTAGAAAATAAGTCAAACCTCCTCAAAAGTCAACAGTTGTGATAAACTGCTGCAGATGATTTTTCCTCCTCCATCTGGCAGAAATGGTCTTCCATACTTAAAAAGCCCTTGCTTGAATTTGACTCAAAGTTAATGTTTTTTCTCTGTCCTTTGGTAGAACATTATGTCGTCTGTCTGCTTGTTGCAGCCACCATCTATAACTAGATGCCACACTAGGTAGGCCTTAAGCTGATCCTGACAAGCACATGGAAGAAAACAAATGATCTAGCCCATATCTCTCACTCCAGTCCTGAGACTGATGCACATCATCAGTTTTAAAGTGACATTTAACTTTCTAAAACAGTGTTACAGCACAAATGACTCAGTAACTCGTTTTTTCACATGACTCGATGAATGAATGCTGATCTGCTCATTTAGCCACAGGTGTCTGTACCAGAGCCAAGCAAATATTAAGGGAACAAATGGTCTGGTGATGAGCCTTCCTGAATGATTACGGTGCCAAGAGTACTGCAAGTAAATCACAAAGTCCTCTTAAAAGAGGAGAGGAGGCAAGACTGACCAATGACCTTTTAGTCGACGGGAAATTAAGAAGAAAAAAAAAAGCCCAGTTTCTGTCCTGCTGAATCACAGTCTGCCTTTGTAATCATCTCTACCTCTTTAATTTTTATTCATGCTTTATTTATATGTTTCCAATCTCCCCCCCTAGCATTGATTAAAAGTCAGTTTTATGTTTTCCTTGAAAAGACATGCCAATGGTTTTTAAGACACTGTAAGCTTTTTATGGCACAAGGTGGTAAAATAAGCAGCAAATCAGGTATTAATCATTCAACAATAAAGAGGAGCTGGATCTTAACAGAGTCAGTGATTAAAAGCACAAGGGAGACTGGAGTTGAGAGAAAGAGAGAAAGAGAGAGAGAGAGAGAGAGAGAGAGAGAGAGATCTGAACACTGTGGGACACTTTCCCACCAGGACTTGAAGTCAGATGTGACCAGACACTCTTCCACCCATGCTGTGTCTCAAATCGAGTACCAATTTTAGTGTTACTAAAATAGCACTGTGTTCACAATGGAAAATGTAATAGGTAATATGTAAATGTAATATACTATCAAAGGGAAATTGCACCTATTTTTCACAATGTCTGCAGAATTAGATCATTGAGGTGTAAACAAAGTCACTCAGAGTGGTTTGATGTGAAATGCTTAGTTCTAGAGAAATGTACAGTGGTGGTCGCACGGTCTACAACAAATGTAGCCATTTTACTTACTCTCCAAAACCACTAGAGAACCAATACATGTCTTCTGAATTTGAATATGTACAGCTAATAGTAAGTTAGGGCTACATCTGAAAAAAAGGTTCTTTGGTACTAGCCTGCTAAAAATAAATAAGTAAATAAAAATAAAAACACCAACATGGCTTTGTCTAAATGGCTAAATCAGCATATGTTGTGTTTTCACGGAATTCATGCTGGTCTGAGCTGTTTTTCTCAGCAGGGTATTTTGCCTTACCACACCCTACACGTACCGCTCCACTATGAATGAACATTTTAAGCCTTTACAAATGGCAGCAAAATGTGGTGAGCGAAATTACATTAATTCCAATGGAATTTGCCTTGATGAATGATTTCATGCCCCAAATTTCAGGGTGAAGAATTTTTGTTCAAAGTTCAAATCTTCAATGACTAGCGTGCCACTGCTTTGGCTGAGTTGACCTTTGAAGGGGTGGCCCTTCATATATCAGCACAGAACCTCCAAAATGGAGTTAATGCTAATTTAAGCACTGTTGAAGCCTTTTAATATTTATTTCCCACTGGCTATACATAAAGGGGGACGGCATGATATGTAGTCAGAAGACTGTATCATTATCTTGACTTGGATCATTTACAGATCAGTATGCAGCATTACACTCTCGTAAGTATATTATTTGCAGTCAATTTCTGATTATCAAGTTAGGTAGCTTGTTATCTGCAATGAAAAATTCATTACATTACACACTGTTTGCATTGTTAAGGCTAAGGATGCTAATTCTAGTATGCTAATTCTAGCTATGTGGTACCACCCAGGAGTTGTCAGCTCTGTTAGTGAAATCATATAACCATATCATACAGAATTGAATTTTCCATGCTTTTTGATGTAGTATGTAAACAATACTCAAAATGTAAGGTTCAGTTCCCAGTCCATTTACCCCATTTATAGAAACTAAGCTGCAAAATGCAATGACATATATCTGCCTATTCAGCCAATCAGAAAAAGATCAAATATGAGTCTTACAAGCACAAAAAAAGTCAATATTTATTAGCAGTTCATCTGCCACTACAAACCTTTGCACCTACAAAGCATCTTCTCCTGCTTCTACTGCTACTGCTAATTAATTTAAGTATTTTTATTATTATTATTATTATTATTTTTATTATTATTATTATTATCATTATTAGTAGTAGTAGTAGTATAACTGTAGTAGTAGTAGTTGTGGTTATTATTCATAGCAATAATAGTAGTTACTATTAGTAGTAGAAACAATGTTTAATTCATTTTTAGAGCTCAGTAAAATCAAGTAATCTTGCATTTAACTGTAGAATTATTTATCTCTGTGATTTCAGTGGATTCGCTACATGATTACATTTATTTAATTATTCTGACTCGCTGTACTACTGCTATGTCAAGAATGAATCCATGAAAGCAGATTTAACTACCTATTGATCTAAATTAGGATAATAGCTGTTATTTATAGCTAAATTACGGCCATTACCACTCAATGTGCAGCATTCTTCTGCAGTAGGTTTTCATGTAAATTTCACATTCCTTTTGCATGCAGCCCCTCTAGCTTTGCTTGTAACAGTGTTATCATCAATGTAAGCTGATTTTGCATGGCTTATGCTGTGTAACCAGCCCCAGTGTCTAGTTGCTGAAGCAAATCTACCAGTCAGATATAAATATTTAAATGGGGGGAAAAATTGTGAGCCAAATTTAAGGATAAATTGTAACTAATGTGACAATATATGAAGCCTTAGGTAGTGAAGAACGCAGTGTATAAGAATGCAGAGCCCAAATTGAGACACATGCAAATGGTCTGTTTGTAAGCAAAGTATTCTTATGCCTCCCAGCGTTACATAAGGTATTGTGCAAGTTGCATCCCTCAACACTCACTTTGTTTGGAGTGAAACACCTGCGAGGCGCTGGCAGATTAGTTTCCTGCCGCATAAAAACGGCCATCTATTTGCATCGCCGCAGCCGGGGGGCGAGCTTGTGTAATTAAGGTTTACAAACCTGTAACCTGGTTATTATGACGCTTCTGATGCATCAACATCCCTGCCCGCATGCCTCCAGGCCAAAGCTATTTACGTACATAAAAACCAACAGGAACGGCAGGCATGTTATTATCTGCGTTAATTCCACATTAGTGAAGAATGCCCCCCTCCTCTTTCGCCACAGGAGATGGCCTAATGAAGATACCCCAGCGAGCACTTAGACTCATATTTACAAAATATGTCCGCGCCCTCTGCAGACTTCATAAATCCACAGAGCTCCTGCCAAAACCACGGAGCTTTTGAAACGGAGATCTATGCACTCGGAAAGCTCAGAAGCTCAAATTGGAAGGGACACTGGTCTCTGTGGCCAGCAGTTGCGAACAGCATTGATTTGCTTAGCAAAAAAAAGAAGGCACAGTTAGATGATTTACGCACAGGCTGCACTTAGCGGGGTCCTACACCTGCGGGAAGGAAGGAGCCGCTCCCAAAGATCTACGGCGGCTGGGCTCTTGAACCGAGCGTGCCTTTGATTGCTCCCAAGCAGCTACAGCAGTCATTAGCCGATATAAATCCAGCATTCTTGCATTTTTAGGAGCTCAAAGTGTTGCCGGGGCAATCTCTCCAAATATTTATGTACCCACTCAAACTCTGCAGACTTAATGCAGTGCCTTGGCGTGATGAATTAGTCTACACTCTGGCATCGCAATCAAACGCTGACTTTAGCGACTAATTCTGCATGTTAACACTGTGGAAATGATCAGCACATACTTGTGATTAGCATGAAGCACATACACAACAAAGACAACAACAACAACAACAACAACAACATCACAGATTTCAGGTTTGTCACCTGCAGCTTATTCCCAGTTAACTCTTAATTGCAGTCTATAACAAAAGCATGTAGCAATTTGGCGTTATTCATAGACACAAGTGGAGAAATTCTGTTGAAGTGCTGAAAAACTGATGAAGATTTGAAACTTTAACACATTTGTGTCTGTAAGGAAAAGAGTTATTATAACTGAATTTACTGGATTCTTGTTTTGCAGATAAAAAAAAACCCACATTTTTGCCATTCGCAGCTGTCAGAAGAAACTCGTGTATCTCCATTTTTGTTGTTTTGCAGTTTTTGACATAGTTTGATTGCAAATTCCTGTTGGCCTTTATACTGTGTGTAAATTGCAGGATAAATGGTCCAAAAGAAACGGCCCACAATGACTTAGAAAAAAGTGTGGTTGCATTGATACATTAAAGGCAAAGTATGTTTTTTCCTTCTCCTGTAAAGTTACCATTTTGGAGTTACAAGGTTGTGTTCCGACAGCAGCACATTGCTCCGATTGAAACAGTAAACTCAAACCTGATGATACAGAATGTAAATCAAATCTAAATGTGACTGTAATTAACCAAAGTACTGTGCAAAAGTCAGAGACCACCCCTCATTAACTTAATTTCCAGTCAAAACTGTCATTAAGTACAAGTTATTCACTTTTCAGAAGATATTTCTTAGGAGATTAGTCAAAGTCAAATGAAAGAAGTGAAATAAGAGAAGTTTCTAAAATTGTTTTTGTAGCCACTGCTGCCCTTTCCTTGAAGACCGACCAGGGGAGGCACTTCACGCTGAGTTCTGAACATGACTGAGCTGCCAAACTGACAACTGAAATTTTTGACTCACAAAACACTACTACGCTACTACTCTCTGTGTGAAATACAAAAGTGAGGGTCTAAGCTTGGCTGGCAAACCCTCCGGCGATAAGTAGAGGGGCTAAACCGAAGGCATCTGTATTCCTCACCAGTGTATTAATTCTTAAACCACCATTCGTTTATTTAACGGCCAGTCAAAACAGTCACTAAGTACAAGTTATATAAGAGATTAGATAGATAGACAGATAGACAGATAGATAGATAGATAGATAGATAGATAGATAGATACATACATACATACATACATACATACATACATGGACGGATGGACAGACGGACGGACAGACAGACAGATAGATAGACAGACAGATAGATAGATAGATACATACATGCATAGATGGTTGGATGGGTGGACAGACAGACAGACAGACAGACAGACAGACAGATAGATAGACAGACAGACAGATAGATAGATAGATAGATAGATAGATAGATAGATAGATACATACATACATACATGCATAGATGGTTGGATGGATGCATAGACAGACAGACAGACAGATAGACAGACACATACATACATACATACATACATACATACATGCATACATGCATGCATGCATGCATAGATAGATAGATAGACAGATAGACAGACAGATAGATAGATAGATAGATAGATACATACATACATACATACATACATAGATGGTTGGATGGATGGATAGACAGACAGAGACAGACAAACAGACAGACAGACAGATAGACAGATAGATAGATAGATAGATAGATACATACATACATACATACATACATACATACATACATAGATGGTTGGATGGATGGATAGACAGACAGAGACAGACAGACAGACAGACAGATAGACAGATAGATAGATAGGTAGATAGATAGATAGACAGATAGAACTGTATTGATCCTGAAGGGAGGTTGCAGTGTTTCAGTAGCAAGACATAATTGCACATAAACTTACATACAGTATGCAGAAAATAAAAAACAGAAATAAGTATAGACATAAGTTATAGTATAAGAGAGTAGAAATAAAAGTATATTTATTTGCATATTTACATAGCATATAAGACAGATAAGACAGAGGTATGAGGTAGACTAAAAGCACAGTAAGTACAGACATAACTAGGAGTTGCATCAACATTACAGTGTAAAGCGCACAGTGAATGTGTCATTACAGTAGCAGTTATGAAATATTGCACAGTGTGTATTAACAGGAGAGGTGATATGGTGATGTGGTTTAGCACAGTTCAGACAGCAGGATAGAACACACAACAGCGTAGAATAAAGCACTCGCTACAACAGACTGGTAGAATGTCCAGAGGAGCTCAGTGCACACACCAAAAGACCTCAGCCTCCTCAGTAAGTAGAGACGGCATGGGCCTCTCTTGTACACAGCGAGAGTGTTACAGCTCCAGTCCAGCTTGCTGTGCACACCCAGATACTTGTAGGTCCCAACCACCTCCACATCAACTCCATCAATGGTGACTGGTAACAAGGCAGGTTTGGACTTCCTGAAGTCCAGCACCATCTTCTTAGTCTTACTGATGTTTAGCTGCAGCTGGTAGATCCCTGTAGATTTCTTTATAAACCTGAAAGCAGGCCTCAGTAAAGGCAAAGAGTGGACACAATAAATAACAAAAGAAATCTGATATCATATTTAATTGCTGAGTTGCTGTTTACTGTTAAATATATTTTCTTCTTTTTTATCCTGATGCTGAACAATGAATAACGTATCCACAGTTCCCGTATGTAATTAAAGGTAAATAATGTAGAAAATGACAATGAGGACTGTTGGCTTTGTTGAATAACTTTGCTTACTCTCTTCTGCTCATACGCTGCCACTGCCAGTGTGATCATAGCGCAGTAACGTTGCAGCAGCACTGCTCTGCAGCAAATATCTCATTCACAATTCATGCTAGGCTGGCAAACCGTCTGGAGCCTTAAAACTCGTCTTCATCTTTCCAGCTCACACTGTGCCACGCAGCTTGCATGCCGATGTCTTACGGCGCGTCTGAAGCTCACAAAATCTTTTTAGAAAAGCGGGGAAAGTACAAGAAAATCCAGCTCAACTTGATGTTCTTAAAAGCCAGAGGACTGCTCCAAAGAAAGCCCACAGTAACAGACTGGCTGTCAGAAACAGCACGTCAACTCCCTCAGCCCTAGACAGCAGCGTCCATGAGCTACCCTGAAAATGATCATTCGGACTATTTGCATGTACTGATTTACAGACTTGTTGTTTGAGGTTACCTACACTGATTCCTCAACTAGCATAAGTTGTAGTCTTTAGAAAGCATAACTCTGTATGAACAGCCATAATAGTACAAACCTTCGAATTGGATACAGATCTAGTCCAGTATTAGTTTATATGTTCTCACATCAAATAACCAGGCTTGGATAGAAACAGAATACATTGAATGAAGATAAGTAATCAGCCTACGAACAAGGACACAGTGTCATTTATGTGAAGCATCAAAAGCTAACAGTGATAACAGGGCGCCCCCCTGTGGAGGATATTCAGCCTGCTAAATGTGAGGGATTGAGTTCAAAAAAGGTATTATAGCTACAGGAAAACAGCAGTACAGATTACATATACAGTATAAAAATGAGGTGATTTCTAGAAGGACTCCATTCCAACAACGCCTGCACACAAAACCTGATTTGGACAATTGGACAAAAATGCAGCACTGTTGTCTCTGTGGCTAGCATAACAACAGCTAAGTTGACAGGATAGTTCCAGCAACTCTCGCCAAAAGGTTTATCCTCTGCCAGCTTAATCCAAGCTAAGGATGCCCAAGCTGTATGTGAAAACACTACTGAACGAGGGGCTCAAACTCTCTGTGTTGCTTTTGCTGTTATGAAACAGTTGCGTGACGCTCGTGATTTCACACCGGTCACAAAAAAAAAGTGAGAGAAAAATAAAAAAACTGAGAAGTTCAAAAATAATTAAAAGCCACAGAGAACAACCAACAACCATGAAAGTGACTGGTAGACCACCAAAACTGTTACCATCAGCATTTAAAGCATCTTTGAGAGAGAGGAGAACATCAAGCACCACTCTTACTTCAGAGCTGAAAAACCTCAACAGCACTGAATGTGTTTGGCATTATTTGAATTCTGAGAAGCATCAAGTGCAACCAGCTTCTAAGACTGAACTTTGTGTGGATAATCCAGATCGATGTAAAATTAAAGAGATAAAGTAATTGTTTGATGCTTTAAGTGCCTCTGAATAACGAGTGACGACTGAAAAAAAAATTGTATAATAGAATGAAGAAACAGAAAGTGAAACAGGGCCATGTTTTCAGACCAGGAGTTACATCATGCTGTCCACCCCAAACTCTAACTGTATTTTTGGTTTTCACCATTTTCTTTGAGGTATGAAAGCTGATAGTGTTCAAATTATGATAGCTTAACAGCTTCTTGCTTATTTTTCATTTCTTACTCTTATTTATTTGCTATAATGAGATCCCTAACCTGGTTAGTTGAAAAACAGAGAAAGCTTTTATCCCAAAGAATAACAGTTAATATAGGTAACTAATGCTAGCTAAGTTCCTGTTAGCATTTTTAGAGTTTTATACAGTTTGGCCACTAGGGCTTACTATATACACTCAGTCAGCCAAATCCTGCTCCCTACTGGGTTGTCCAGCCAGTATCACCCCTAGACCCCTAGAGCTGTACACTCTCTCCTGTTCTACTCTCCTTACACAGATACAATGACTATACATCTGACATTAACCCTTTCAGTTATTATGGGTTGGCAGATGACACTACTCTGGTCGGTCTGGGCTGCCTCAAGCACTGCTGAGAACCCATAGAACCCATCATCACATCTTCCGTCTCCACCTGGTCCGGCACTGCATCTTCACACACCAATCGCAAGCTGCAGCGAAAGGTGAGATGTGCGGGGAAAATCATCGGCTATCAGCTCTCCACCCTCAAAGCAAAGATGATCACGGCCTACCCCACACACCCTGTTCACTCTCTCTTCCAGCTGTTTCCATCTCAGTGGAGACCAACTGTGAGAATTCGGACCAACCGCCACCTTTCAACTGCTATTACATCAACATACATACATATACACTGTATATACGATGCCATAATCCTTCTAAGTGCCTCTCTCACTTTCCTCTACTGCGGTAAGTGCACATAGGCACTTTATCTTTTTGCAATATACATATGTTTATATTTACAAACATATTTATGTTTGCTGCTCCATTCTTTAAGCTGTATTTTCTGTATGTATGTACCTTAGTATTTGATTGTATCTGTACTTCTTTCCCATTGCACATCCTTTTACTTGCAGATTGTTTGTGTATTGTCTATTTTATGATTATATATAGTATCTTTTTCTAGATTTATTTTATTGGATTCAATATTATGTTGATACTTCCACGACGAGAAATTCCTTGTACACATGGTGCTTGGCGAACAAAGATTCTGAATTTTCGTCTGTTGTAAAAAGTGCAACATAAATACAATTGAATCGCATGGAGTATGATAACCAATACAAAAAGTATCTCATCCAAAACTGCAAGCACCCCAGGATCATTCATCCTTCACTTCCCCTGTGATTTAAAGAACACTGGGCACTGCCCTGAAAACACCTATTAATATTCTTTAGAAGAGCCCAGACACCACTGACCTTAAAATGCAGCAGTGATATTGGATTAGTTGTTTTTTGAACTCTATGTGCATTGGCCTCTTGAACTGTTGAACCAGAGCGGATGAGGTCATGAACCAGAGGGCTGTGAAAAGATGCGTATTTCATTTTAGCCAGAGGGTTCAGTCATGCTGAGGGGAAGCACTTTTATAAAAGGGATTTTTCTACCTTTGCTGCACAGAACTATGCTATATATTAAAAGAACATGGGGTTAATGCAGTCACACAAGGGAACAGATGGTTAGAGGAGCATGCTAAGGACAAAGAGAAGTTGTGTTGGTGCAAACCACAAGATCTTAAGGCTGAGGCGATGTCTACAAGGACTGGCATGAAAATTTGGTCTGCAGAAATGATGATAACCAGTAATATTGGCTGATGTAATTTTGTATGATCAGAAATTAAACAGACTCTTTCCGGTGTAAGTCCTGATCAACATGAACAGTCTGTCACACTTTATTTAATAGAATCTGTCACACCCAACTTCAAGTTTATTTGCATTTCATAGATATTTAGTTGAATATAAGATAGACTGATGATCTATAAAGCACCTACAGTGGACTGTCAAAATAAAGTGTTGCCACAGACTTTTTAGGCTCATTTATGCTCAACATTAAATAAGGATGCAGAAACAGATCAAGCCTTCTGTCTGTACTCTGCATTCATTTCATCTATATTTGCTCTCTGACAGCTTATGGATATGGACAAAACGGAGCAGTACCACCAGAAGCCATGGGGGGCAGTGTAGCCAACAGTTCAGATGAGACACAATGCACTAATGTCTCTCATTAGTAAAACAAGTGAAAAGAATTCTCCGTCCACGTGTCACAAAGTATTTAATGGCCTCACAGACACTACAGTCTACACGGGTGCCTCTTTCTTCTCTTCCATAGTTGGTACACTATTACGACCTCCTCCACCATCGCCATGTTTGATGTTGTCAGAAACTTTTCATTCCAGACTGTCCTCTGTTGGATGTACTGCTCAACATCCATGCCAATGTAAAGGAAGTATGTGGGCAGTGATATCGTTTAAAATGGACGTGTTCTTTGTTGTCCATAAAGGGAGCCCTTTAATTGTTTTTCTTCTAGGGTTGAACCGATTTTGTCACTAAAAAAATTTTGTCACTAGAAATTATGCTAACTGATAATATAGGCTGATGTAATCTTACATGGTCAAGAATTTAAGAATTTAACAGATTTTACCTGTTTTTCTACTAGGGCTGGACCGATATGAACATTTTACCCTAAGAAATTGTGATAAACATTTTTTTTGGACAAAGCAATTTTATATGGTTTAAAATTAAACCGACTCCTGACCGCTATGAACATTTTATAATTAAAATTACAGTAACCAATAATTTTGGACGATATTGTTTATGGCTAAAAATGAAAAACACTTACCTGTACTTCTACTTGGAGCAGGCTGATACAAAAACTTTGTAAAAAAAATATGTTTTTTATAATGTTAATACCTGTTTTTCTACTAAGGCCAATTCAATATTAACATTTTGTAACTGAAAATTATAACTGATATTACATTATATTACTTTATATTACTAAATATTATAAAAAAACTAGAATTACCAGAAATATTGAACAATATCATTTTAAATGGGTCAAAATTACTCCAGACTCTCAGCTGTTATGATAACTAATAATATCTACCAATATTATTTTAAATGGTCAAAAGTGAAAGAGACTTTTTTTATTTCTAATGGAGCCTGACTGAAATGAAAATTGTCTCCGGTATCAATACAGAACTTATGGAGCTAAAATCCCAATAACTGATAGAATGTAATGTCATTTACAAAATATACAGGAATATATTGTTTATAATATATAAGTTTATCGAGTTATAAAGTAAGTAATTATGTAATTACATTTGAATAGTATAACAAACCAATAGTAGCAACTGAACTGCTGGAGGTTAAAGATACATTATCAGCTTTTTATCAGGGGGATTTCCACTGATGCTTATGAACCATGGAAGCTTAATATTACTATAAGCTGCTTAAAAAACTATGTCACATTAGAATGGATTCACCTTTGGCTCAAATGTTTTAACAGGACAGCAGATCATTGGCCTGACAGCAACTGATACATGAGGTAATACACATAATATATTGATTTTCCCTTAAACGCTCTGTATGATCAATAGAATTAAATATGATCAGATATAACAGACAGCAGAGCTGACAAGCTGTTTAAGCTATTAGCCAACACAGTCCATTACAAATAAACATATAAACAATGACTGTGTCTGAATCAGGGATTGAAATTGATTTCTTTAACGTGTAAAATTGATTACACTGATTACACTTTAATGTGAAAAATAATAATTACAGCCTTACGCATTCAGGCTATTTTGAAAAGATCAATAAGACACTCGGTAGGGAAATGAGTGAGGTACAAACATGCATTTATTCACAAGATAAAAAAAATTAAAGATTAAAGAACAAGAACTTTTACTGTTCATCAGCTCGCGGCTAAAAACAGTAGCCCGAAACTTCAAACGAATATCACAGCAAGGAATGGACAGAATTTTGGCTCAACTTAACCTGTCTCTTCCCCTCCAACAGACAGCTGTCTCAGGGCATCAGTGCAATGAGAGTTCAACCTGGCATCCATCAAGTCTACTTCGTTTAAATGTAGTCCACGCAGGGAGTCAAATAAACCTTCCTTTCAAAAACAGACAGAATGTTTCAAAGGCTGGAGGGCAGTTAAATGTAATTGTGGATCCAGGTCAGCAGTTTAGGACTAGTCAATGCTATTTAAGAGCTATATTCACCAGGACATTGTTACCCCACTCACAGCTGGACTTCATCTGGACTTTGCAGACTTTAGCCAAACCTTTTGAAGTTTCCCTGCCACGCTTTCCAAGTTCTCTTCCAACTCTTCCTTTGGTCCTGGCTGATTTGAAATGCCTAGATGTGATATATATCATCACATAACAGCGTTATATCACATGTCAGGACGTAACTTCCACAGGTTCCCCTCGTGATGCCTTGGATCATAGATTATTCCACAGCAGTCCATGTTGCTGGACAGAGTGGAAAAAAAGTGGATTAGCTGTAACATGTGTCACTTTTCATGAGATAGCCAATCAAGAAGTGCCAACATTATGATACAGTATGAAAATTTTGCGATTTCAGAAACATTCAGGTCAGGCATTCACTTATTCAGCTTGGTGAGTAATTTACTTTAATGTTGCTTGTTTGATGGTGCACTGTAGTATCTTTCACATATTGTACATAATTTGTAAGCTCCCCAGACAAAAAATTTGTCATCTTGTGTGTTTAAGGTGGTAGTAACTTCAGGCTCCTGTAGATGGCGTTGCACAAGGATGATCTGGCTATAAATACCTGCGGGGTGTGCGACAGGATTCATAGATTGAGAAAAGGTGGTACAGTGCTGTGAATGCCTCAGTCAGTGTGTGGAAAATGGGTCGCAAAGCAGATGTTAATGATAGGCAAAAAAGGAGTGATTGCATTTAGGCATGCCAAAGGCCACAATGTGAAGGAAGTAGCCAAAATTGCAGATGTATCGAAGCGTACGGTCATACGGGTCTACCAGCAGTGGCAAAAATCCTGTGGAGTGTTCTTTCAGAAATTGGTTGTGGAGGGCCATGCGTACAATACAGTCCAATCCTCACATGGCGTTTAATTTATGCAGAGTGCATGGACCAATTATATTCTCTATTTTAGTTGGAGGGGCTAAACAGTGAAAGCTGCATGTTGAGCGAGAGGACTGGCGCAACTCACTAACCTGGTAAAAGCTGTTATGTGTTAAGCTCTTAAACTGTTCATGGTGATATTTTTTGGGACATGTTATTGTACTATGACCATGTCATAGCGCTTCATGGAACTGACTTGTATGTCACTTAGTTACGCTCACTCACATTTAGCAGGCTACAAATTCTCCAGAAGAGGGCGCCATTAGCATTCAAATAGCTTGTGACGCTTCAAAGGAATCAGTAAATATTCTGAGTCTTCACTATTTTTAACATTTTCATGTTTTTTTTTAATTAATGATTTTGAAATTTTACCTGGACCACAGTCCTGAGGTCACTGTTGTATGTCATTACATAAGTCATCATCTTCTTAAGTTTTACAACTAAAGATTTTGAAGACTATTTATCTTCTGCTCTATGTAATAATATGCTTTTTACTATGTCTATCTCAGTGTAAGCTGCAGCCAAGACAATATTTTTTGTCTTTTTCAGTTTCTTGGCCAATAAAACCAACCAATTTGATCCCCTCATTTCTGCTTCTGAACTTGTATTGGGGCATCAGCCAAGATCCATTATGTACATCTGCAATATAACTAGAGCATGTATCTTCCTCCAGTGTGGAAAAATCGGGCTACCGATGTTAGCGTTGCCCAAAATCACAGCAAGCAGGCATCCAGTGTGCCAAAATTCAATTACACACTTGGACAAATCACAAAATTGTGATGCATCTCGATTATTAATGCCTCAATGCTGATAAGACTGTTAATTCTATATATTATAATAGCCTCATCATAAAGGAGCAAACTGCATGCTTACATGCAATATGTGCAAAAGTTTGTAGACACCTTTTCATCTAATGTTTCTTCTGACATCAGGGGTATTCATAGGCAGTTTGTTCCCCCTTTGCTACTTCTACTCTTCTGAGAAGACCCCTGCTTTAGCAGTGGGACCACCTGAGAAGAGCTGTCTGGATCCTTTTGGATATGTAGTGCATCTATGAACACAGTGTACTGGAAAGACTAAACATGAAAGTGAAAGAAACCTCAAAAGACTAAACATTAGCAAGAATAAGAAATTAAAGCAAATGATTCTGAGCCCATGTACGTTCTACATTTGAAACCATTTGCATATAAAAATCCCATCCCTCTTTTCTGCCTTCCCACTGATTTCAATAAAACTGAGAATGTCTTTTTCTGACGACTCTTTCAAGGGAAAGCAATCCAAGCCAAAAACTTCTTACTTTTTTTTTTTTAATGCTGGCTTCCTCAATCACAGAGGTAAAGTAGAGCACTGATTCCGGCAGCGCAGTGTGATGATTCTCCTCTTTTCAGTAGACTTGGTATGAAAACACCACTCATCTCAGTTTTCACATGTGATGCTGCTGGTAGGTGGGTGAAGGCAGGAAGGGATGTGAGCTGGAATAAATCCACTTCTCCCAGTCTTGATAAAGTCTTCAATCAGCAGGCCAACAATGACTGAGGATGGGTGGAAGCCTTACAAAGCACATATCATTGAAACCCATATTTTTCCCCTGTTTTAATGAGTTTGATGTGTGGTGTAAGTGCAAAGTTTCAAATTTATTTGATTTTCCAGCACATATATGAACCGTAAGCTGCAAAAATGGCCTGTTTTGAATGAATCATGGTTACGATGAACACGTTTATATATAGCCACCTATTCACACTTAAGTGATAAGCAGTGTTGTTACTGCAGACAGTTTGCGGTTAATGGAATGAATGATCCAGATATCTGTGAGGATATGACTGAATGGACTCACAATGACACAGGGTATCAGAACAGAGGTCATTTACAAATAAATCAGTCAATAAATCAAGGCACAGCAACAAAAACAGCATAACTCTAAGGAAAAGATAAGCTGGAAAATGGCCTGAAATTAAGTTAAAACAACTGTATTAAATGAGAAAAAGAATGTGGTGTGACACAGGGAAAAAAAACAGTAACACTGTATGATGTAGGCCTTTTAATCAACAACCAGATTAGAAAGTCACCCATTAAATTAACTCAGGCTCAGTGAAGAGTAGCAAGGGTGGGAGAAAGACAGAAAGAAAAAAAGAGCCGTTAACATAGAGATCAAGATGAATGATATCCCTGAGGCAGGATGATGGGACTGCTCTGATGGTTTCTCTCTTTTTTTTCTGGGGGTCTCGCTTATGAGAGACAGACATAATTTCCCTTTGTGTTACGTTAAGTTGCAGCTGGGCCGTTTTGCCACTTGATGAAATCAGGAACAGATATGTGCGGAGGTTAAATTGCATTAGCGACGCGATTGTGCGAGAGCGAGGCGCCTCCATAACAGGATGTGATGTGCTCGGCTGCTTTGATACCTTTTGATGTTCCCCGGCAAGGCGAGGTGCAGTATGGTGTAATCACAGGGCCCGGCGCTCAGAGCAGCCAGGGGAGCTCAAGTACATCCATTTGAAGTCTAAAAACAGAACAGATATATCAAGCCCTATCACAACAGTCATCGGAGGAGAGCCAGAACCGCTCGCTTCGTATTAGCACCTGTCTCGGCTCTTTCTGAGTTAGCCCGTCTCATTAATTCCAGGGCCTATGAAATAAAAATGGCCGGGGAAGCGGGGGGATAGAGGTGGGCTTTGAAGAGAAGCGCCAGAAGCACAGCTCTCCTTAAAAAGTGAGCGCCGCAGACGTTACCCACTTTGAGTGAGATGTCAAACTGACGGATCGCTGATGGAACCCAGGAGGAAGGGGGTGTTGCACATTCCTTTTGTTCCCTCCCGCGAAAGTGAAGGTGAGTTGGTGGACTTGGGGAATGGGAGGGCAGTAGGCCGGATCGATGGTAAGCAGGGGTACCCTCTAGGTCCACGTTGTGATTGCGATGAAGCAAAGGATTCTTCCCACAAGAAGCACCTTCAAGATCTTCTCAGTTTGATCAGTCTGAGGGCAAAGCTGCAATGCAAGAAGCATCAGGTAAGAGACAAAAGGAAGCAACCTTGGTTTTTCAAGCTGCTCCTCCCACCCACACTGAGTAATGGGAGGGCAAAAGAGGATGTTTGTTGAGTTTCTTGAGAGGCCCAGCAGGGTACGCCAATACCTGGCGCTGTGACCTGTGACGTCAATAGCCTGTGGTGGGCATCGAATTCTGAAGTGAGATCAAACTGAGGGATCAACTTAAGGGGTTCCTCTCCCAGGCCCCTGCAGCAGAGCGGAGATGAAAGGATGAAAGCGGATGGGTATGATGCCACGAACAGCTTTTCATTCACATTCTTAGGCTGCTTACAATGCGGTAACAACAGGATTCAGCAATTCCTCTAGCTGCTCCTCTAACCAGTCTTCAAGCCCATCAGTAAACAAAGCATTAACGTCTGATCTCCAAAGCATTAACGTCTGAACAGATCTCTGTCACAGGTAGATGATCAGTTTGAGGTTACTATGTTGTGGGAGAAAAAATATTGACTTTTTCCAGCTGGGGTTCTACTGTCAAATAGGCTGGAGGGTAGTCAAAGCCTTGGCAAATAAGCTGGCTGAGAATCTAATAGAGTTTTCCACTGTTTTTTAATTACTGCTATCAATACATCACATCGACTCTGAACAACACCTGCACTACCAGTCAACAGTGTGGACACACCTACTTATATGATCCAGAAGAATAAGTTGCTTAAATTGTGTGTGTGTATTGTGTGTACATATGTTTTCCACATTTTATAATAAGAATGAAGCCATCAAAACTGTGGAATAGTTCACAATAGCTAATACAGTCAGAAATAACTATTACACCTGCACATTTAGACCCCGCCCTCCCTTGTACAAACACAACTGATTGGCTAAAAAGCATTAAATGAGCACAGACATAACACTTATTAACAATTAAAAAGAAACATGTCAATATAATGGTTGTGATCCCAACTCTACATTAAAAGTAAACTATTATGCTAGTAAGCTATATATTAATTCAATTATTTTGGGCATGAATGAACATGGGCATCTATCGGAATATTTGAATATGTCTTAAACATTAATTAGGTGCATCCAAACCTTTCCCTGGTTTTGTAAGTTAGGGGTTGATCTGGCTGAAAATTGGATCAGATGTTTGCCCATCATCGAAATCAGCATTTCAACTTGTTTTCATGCTGATGAAAAGCTTTCGTATGTTAGTGCAACCACAACTGAACGGAATGCCTTTATGAAAAAAATAAAAAGCAAAGCAGTAAGTTTCATTACATATTTTTAGACAGCTTTTTTTTAGCTATTTAAACTTCATTTCCAAATGGTTGTACTGTCTGGAAATTCCACATATTTCATTTTTACAATGTACAAATATTTAGTGTTAATTTTTCATTAAAGTTTATGTTACATAAATGAAATGCACAAGCAAAATCGGTCGACCCTTAGTTAAGTCATGAGTATTTTTGGAGCAAAATTATACAGGCTAGGTGTGTAGTTAGTTTCGTATTTCACACAACAGCTTATTCTTAGAATATATGTAGATAAAGTTGAGATGCTTGTGTGTCGTGACAATACATTTTAAATATTCCAGCCCAAAAATAAAAAACAGGTCACTCTTCAGAAAGAAACAAAAAAAAATAATGTATATTTTGCTTTTTTGTTAATGCTTTTAAGTTTGTGAAACAATCATAAAAGAATTGAAAACGTAAAGAAACTGATGCTCAAACTGTGACCCGTGTGCATCTCAAGTATCAGGATTATATCTGGATGAGGCCCAGACACATAAAAATGCAAGCGTAAACGAACCTAAGACACGTTTAAAAAAAAACCCAAAAAAAACAAATCTGAGACGCTCTGAGACACTGCTGAGCCACGTTATAACAGCGTAAACTCGTAAACATAAAAAAGCCATCTCTCCAAGACTCATCTGACAACCAAAACCCCTCCCAGCACAACCGAAACCTCTCTTAGTACATCTGAAACTCCTTTCAGTACAACCAAAATTCCTCCCAGTACAACCCAAACCAACCCCTCCCAGTACAACCCAAACCAACCCCCCCAGTACAACCCAAACCAACCCCTCCCAGTACAACCCAAACCCCTCCTAGTACAGCCTAAACCCCTCCCAGCACAACCAAAACCCCTCCCAGTACAACTCAAGCCTCTCCTAGAACAACCCAAACCCCTCCCAGTACAACCCAAACTCCTCCCAGTACAACCCAAACCCCTCCCAGTACAACCTGAACCCCTCCTAGTACAGCCTAAACCCCTCCCAGCACAACCAAAACCCCTCCCAGTACAACCCAAGCCTCTCCTAGAACAACCCAAACCCCTCCCAGTACAACCAAAACTCCTCTCCATGCAGTACATCACTGGGCATGTGATCTGTGTCTGCGAGGAAGATAATAATGGAGGACGCACATGGGACCAGACGATAGGACATGCTTAATAGCAGTATGGACAGACACTACTGTGCCAAACAAACTGCAGGTGAAGAGGCTGAATGGACAAACTATTGGTAACTAGCTAATGAGCAGATTTGCATATTCCGTCCCACACGACAAACAGATTTCAGTCCAGCTAACCAGAGATGCATTTGAATACCAAGTGTAAATGCATGTGGTTAAAATCTTATCAGGATACAATCCAGATACTAGTCGGAGGGTCTCTTTAAATGCTGACCAGGGCAGTAGAGCCAAGGAAACCAACAGCATTTTCGATCGTAATCATAAATTTCCGTAGAATTATTTGTTAAGTTGTTAAGTAACACTTCACTGTAAACCTATTTAATTTTTTTTTTGGAGCCAGATTTTCAGCCTTCGTCTTTTTTCCTTTTATCTAAAACATCTTCAATGGCTGAAATTTCTCATTGAACAAACAATACGCACAGCATTCTGCACGCAGCACTGCCTCTATCTTTATTTAACAAGTGGTTTAAACAGTCACGGTTATTAGCGTGGAAAGAACCCTGATATGCAGTATCTAATAGAACATTCTATTCTGGCAATAACCTCACTCAAATGCTTTCTGAAGCTGCTCAACCATCCTGAAAAGCACTTAGAAAGTCTTTTGCCTGTTTCTTTAAAGAAAACAGTTTCATTCATTTTGTGGGGTCTTTTTTGAACGGCTTGCTTTGGTCCATCTCACAGCATTTCAATGCGTGACCTTAGTGTTTCTGTGGGATTTTGAAGGGATTGAGATCAAGACTCTGACATTTTAAATGCTAGAATTTCTTCTGTTTGAGCCACTCAGTTGTTGATTTTCTCTTTTTTTTGTTTTTGCTCACTGTCATGTTGTATGACACAAGCTCTTTTGAGTTGTAGATCACGGACAGACGCCCTGACATTCTGCTGTGGAATTTCCCAACACAACCTGAAGATCAATCGTTCTCTCAATGAGTGAAAGCTGTCCAGGCCCTGAGGCAGCGAAAGCAGCCACACATCATTATACTCCCTTCTGTCTCGTCTGTTTGCAGAACATTGTTCCAATAGTGCTGCAAAACACTGTTGTGGTGTTTAGCAAACTTGAAATTGGCAACAATCTCAAATGAAGGCCAATGTTTTTCTTATGCTAGACTCATGGACACAGACGTTATCAAGGGCAAGAGACGCCTGCTGATTCTTAGTCATCACACTAAGGTTCTTTGTCACTTGTTTGAGGATTTGTCGTGTGTCCTTGCAATGATCTTAGTTGGATGCCCACACTGAAGGATCTAGGCAGTGGCGCTTTTTGCCCTGTTTTCTTGTAAACTATTGTAAATAAAGATGTAGACTATTTTTCCTGTATGTTTCATAGTTTTGATCCTGCACTCCTAATCTGTCTCTTTCAACAGCAGTCTCTGTGGCGCAGTGACAGCAGGAACCACATCCACAGCTAATCCAAGGAGCTTGTGTGGTTGAGCTGTAGTTAAATATCCTCTAAAGCCAGGCATACAATGTGCGATTTTGGAAATCTCGTTCTTTGGTGACTGCACTGTATGCGGACCAAGCCTACGATTTATGTCCTCACGTCATATGAAAACACACTTTCCGACTGAGGTGCCAACCTGAACGCAGGCCCTACAGACGCTCTGTCTATGAACAATTATCAATAAAGCTGTTTCAGTCAAAACCACACACTGCACACTGTTCAAACATGCTGAAAAAACTGAGCTACAGTAGAATTGCTAACTTGTGCTACACTGTTCCCTGTAACTAAAGCCAGTCGACACAAACCTTAGTACCGCAAACGTTGACTCTTTTGCCTCTATTTTGCTAGCCTGTGTCTCCACCTTCACCAGAATTGGGGAAGTAGTTGTAATCATATATTTGGTTGGTGAACACATATGCACAATATATGAATCGTACATGTACATTTGATACATCTGAATCATGTTTACTATCATGTTATTAAACATGTTACACATATATGGTGATATATGGCTGCATTAAATGTCTGATATCTAAAAAAAATGGCCAATTTTGGCATATGTCACATATATGTGACAAATATTATTTGAACATAATGGGAATCCTCATGTGCTAATATACATTTGCAAACAATATTTTACCATATATCAGATTTCAGTTTGGGAAGCTGATACCCAATACCAGTATTAGTATCGATGCATCTCGTCTGAGGCCTGTTTCACACACACTACTAGACTTCTTTGGTGAAATTGCTTAATTGCAAGCAACGTGCAGAAAAACAATTTATAGCGTCAGTTTTGCTTCGGAACCCTTCCCCGAGGAGATGAATCTGATTGCTAAAGCATTGAAAGAGAATTCAAAGACAACTCAGTCAAAACTTGGTAAAGGATGTGTCTTCTGAGGATGTACATTATCTACTACTGTTATCATATTTTCATTAGTGCAATGTCAATTTTGCATTTGAGGCCTTTACAAGTACAAAGACAGTTACATTTGGAGTGGATATATGCAATGGAAGTAAAGTAAATAACTAAAAGCAGTGTCTGAATAATTGTTTCCCCTCACCTTAACTGATTTGAAAATGTATCTATTTGGAAAACAGGACGTCTGTAGAATGTGGTTGAAAGCTCACTGTACCCTTCTGAATGGCCAGTGCATGCGAGCTGTAGTGATCATGCAGAGGTAGTATGCATCAGACAGAGAGTGCATGTCTCCAGGAAGTTATCTGTACCCTTTTCCAGCTTCAACATCTTGTGCTTCAGCCAGGTCTTCTGAAATCTTTTTGGACCGGGCCCATTGCACTTGAACAGAATTCAACACCATACAAAACTGACTCTATGTATCATTATGACTACGATGATTTTTGGCAACCTGTCCAAGGTGTTTCCTGCCTTCTGCCCAATGAACACTCCAGATCCCCCCATGATCCAGGAGGATAAGCAGGTTAGATAATGATTTTTAGAGCCGTTTATGCTTCACAAATGCTTCACAATCTTTTTCCTCACAACTTTACGCTAATCTGGATCCAGTGGCCCAGGAATCTATTTTACTCAAATGTATTAGATTAGATTTATTGCTATGAGCTTGTTCTGTATCTTATTACCAATAATTCAGTAGTTTTGAAGGAAGAGTCCTAATTTGTTTTAATGAAGTTCACAGATCACTGCTTAAAAAATGAGGCAAGATGCAACCCAAAAACAAAAAATGTGGTTTGAAGCTTGTAAGCAACTCTCCAACACAGCATCTCATTATTTTTGTATGTCTTATTCATGTAGTGTTTTTATTGAATTGTTCTATATTATATTAGTGTGTTTCACTGCTACATTAAATAAACAACAACTCCAAGTGTAAAAATCAATTGATAAGTCTGAGAATCTGGAAGATTGCTTCATGTAAACAGGCTTATTACTATTATTATTCTTTTTTAGTTTTTCATCAATCCCAATTTCAATGGAAACCTGTTTACTCATGGTTAATAATGGATGCCTGTGTTGATCCTGAGTACATGTTCATCGTTCCCTACACGGAATCATGTCTATGATGTTCAGAGACGTCCTAATTAACGGACTCCGCACATGTCTGTCTTCATTTGCCAGTTACAATATAAAGGCATATTTTTCCCAAAAATGGTTGTGGGGACCAGTGAGCTCAACGTAAATGACACCATGATCACTATCTCCTTCTTGTTTTCATTAAAAGTGGCATTTCTGCATAAAACTAGAATTGAATGTGTTTTAGAACAGTGCAGCATTATATGTCTCAGTAAAATTGACAGTTTTATAACATTTTCATTTCACCAATGTTCTATCCCTACAAAACTCAGCATGCATTACACAAATACATCATACAACCACTGGGAATCCCTGTGGTATCAACCAATCCTGACTGCTAGCCTAGCAACTGATTCATATGCTAATAAATACAATCAAGCTAGCATTAGCATAACTCTTACTTCAGTCGTCAAACAAAACTGTGATTCTGTCTTTATTCAGCACAAAATGAACAAAAGAGATACGTTTTTTACCCTTTCAGCCAGAGAAAAAAGACAAAATGAGGTAATGTGTCTAGATAGCCAGCTACCTGGCTGACTTTAGCTTTTAGCTTGTTGCTCTACCCATCTGATGAGTCATTGTTATATAAGTAACCAATTTTCCTAGTATTTAAAATGGAGCATCTCACTCCAGAGACTACTGCAGCACTGCTGTAAGAGACAAGTCAGCATGTTTACAACAACTGTAGTATGGTGGGTTTTACTTTTTGGTCCGAGTCTCCCTTTAATCTTTAGACATACTAGCAATATTTGGGTGGGATTGTCCCTCAGATGCAAAGGAATACTTCATCTAGCACTCAAATTACAGGTGGAACCCTGAAAAAGTCTTGAGCTCCCTTGAAAACAAAAAATGATGAACCACTTCTTTGGTTACAGCAATATTAATATTAACGTGACATCAATTCACATGTAAGTGTCCATCTCTGCTTCCTCTTTCTGTTCTGGTTCTTTTCCAACAAGGCACAAGTGTAACTCTTCCAATTTGAACATAAAACAAAGGCTTACGTAAATGGAAATTCATTGAAAAAGCTCATTTGTTTCTGTGCTGGAATTTTATCCGAGTAAAGGTAGGGAGATGTTAGCTCTTCATATGCTTGTATGGGTGTGTTAGTTGGCATTTTATAGTGTAATTGCTGAAAGGTCAGTCATATTCAACTTTGCTTCTCACCTTTGAATTCCATGTCGCAAGAAATGCATATAACAACTGAAGTATTACGGTTGTAGGGCATCTTGTATTATAACCTATTGCTTTGTACTGTTTAATTGTTTGATCTCTGAAGGCCTGCATGTGATTGTGTAACTGAGTGGACTCTTCTTGTAAGGAGTGAGTTGGTTAATGTAAAAGTGCGTACTGTCAGAGAATTTGTGTCGAGATTATGTAGGATTGTTATGTGAGATATATCAGTATGTCCATTTCAGTACATGCATATCTTTAGGTGCTCATCATTAGCAATGCTCTATAGCTAAAATGTGAAACCACAGGCCTTCAATGCCCTGAGCATGCATACTTGCACACATAAACCAAATCTGTGCACGTTTTGAAAAGATTCCAGCCAAAGCCAAACTATTCAAACACCCAAAACGCTAAGGTTGCTGAGATCAGTAGTTGGGACAACAGTTAGTATTTTGCAAAAGGCACTATAACAGCTGCCCCCTACTTGCTTTCATTCATCATTAACCACACTAGTATTATTAGTACTATCGTCATTATTTAAACCAACGGTATATTTTTATGACATTTTTAATACTTCTAGGACAGTTTCCATTTCTTCCAAAGGGGAGGCAACAAAGCCTTAGGGAGTCCTCTAAGAGTCTGTGGGATGGTTGAAAATAAAAATAAACGCTTGCTCAGGGGTAGCGACCAAACCTTCAAACGTGGCAGGCCAAATATTTGTTTGTAAAAGACAACTACGCCACTGACTGAGCAACTAAAGCTAACTTTCAGCACTACATCATGGCTATAACATAGTAACATGTCCCAGTAAACCTATTCATGAACAGTGTCAGTGTATGTTTTGAACCTATGGGTTCAGTCGGTTCCACCAAAATCCCCAAAAAAACCCAAAAACATGTTTTCAAGCATTATTTTGGCAAATGTTACAAACTGTTTAAGTGGTTTTGACAGTGGTTTTAAACATGTTTTTAAACTGTTAATGTGGCTTTCAGTTTCGAGTTTTTAAGTCTTGCCCCATTCTAAGAAAAATGAGCTTGGTCTTATATGGGTGGAAATAATGGCCCTACTTTATAAAGTCTCTGGTTCCGCTCAGATGGGGCGAACCTGCTAAAATGGAGAATTTGATTGGTTCTGCCATTGCCTTTGACTCTGTCTGCTCGTTTCTATGGGTCAATGGTCCATGCAGTTCAGACACAGGTGCAAGCATCCTCAACTGAATCAAAAATTGGTGAGGCTCACTCATTTTCATATACAGCATTTGTAAACGCTCTTATCCAGAGTGACTTACAATTTTTCATAGGTAGGAGAAGGTAGTGTTAAGAGTCTTACCCAATGACTCATATTGGTATAGTGTAGAGTGCTTGCCCAGGCAGGGGATTGATCCACAGCCTACAGCATCGAAGGCAGATGTGTTACCCACTATACCAACCACTACATCACTCATACAAAATGGAAAGAAATCATGAGAAAATTGTTTTGTGGCTGTTGTCAGTATGTACTGAATAAATCAAGCAGCCCCAGCCTACATACTAGTAACTGTTGTGTAAGATGTTCCCTTGGTGTAACCCTGATCTACAGCATATTCAGAAAATCCCCTCGCTCTAGCGACAGCCATGTCATAGCAAAAGCCCACGAGCTGAAAGTAAGACAACGCAAAACAGTCCACAGACAAACTGATCTGTCACAAGACAAAATTCAACCTTCCACAGCTGTACACTTGTTAGCACATGTTCCACAGCAACACTGTCAAGAGAAAGAAAAGCCTGCTATCAAAAGCAGATCTGATGTAATTTCTGGTAATCGATACACAAGGGTAGCTACTGTTTGCTGCTATTCTGTTTGTAGAGGAAATTTCAGTGGGTATGAATAAGCAGACTGCTGCTATTGTTTAGAGTGCAATTCTCTACCCCTGCAAATGCACAGGCAGGAGGAAAGTCTTACTGTCAAGTCATTTTTAGCACATTTCTTTGCAAACGTGTCACAGAGAAGACGAGCAACAGCTTACTGAACAACCTCTCGCTTTCCTAACAGGGTGGCCTTGAAAATGTGAAAAAAAGAAACCTTTAGCCTTGTTGCAGGCCAATATCCTGCCTAAATTAGCTTCACAACAGACATCACTGATGAACTCTGACTCCCTCCGCCTTTAAAAGTACAATAATGAAGCAATGACTCTCACTGAAACAAGACCTTTCAAATTGCAACATCGAGCACTGATTTTCTCTCCCTCCAATTCCCTTGTGAATCCCAGATGACCATACGTTGCGGTGTCAAGATGAATTATACTGCCGATAAATCAATTCGCATTTATCTCACGCCGAAGGCACTGACCAATTAGGCTGACTAGATAGAAACACATTAAGCCCTCATGGATGCTAACTGCATGGTGTTTCTAACTGCACCACTTCAGCGGGCAATTACAGTACACGTTTGATACATCTAAGAGGATAATTATGTTGGGGGGAAAAAAAAACCTTCACTATCTAAGCTTTACAGCCACCTCTGTATCAAAGCCATTTCCATCCGCCCGTTTATTTGGCTCCAGTTGATTTGGCGTAGTATATGAACTTGTTAAGTTTTATGAGATATGGAGCGCAGCTGATACATTTTTATGCATTGCAACAATCGAGTCCCATTGCTCATTTGCAGCAGCGCTTTGAGTGACAGACTTAACAACCCTTTACAGCTAGCAAGACTATTTTATCGGGAGCAGGCACGCATGCTCACTCGCACGCTAATGCTAAAACACACACACACAAGGCTGAATGCAGCCACTCACAGCCCTCTGGGACACGTGCAATGGGGGAAAATTCAAGATTTGATTCGATAGGGAAGCTTTAATGAATGCCATGTATCAATTTGCATGCGCGTCGCTCCAGCAACCTTCCGACTGGTTTTGATTACATTACCCCTTCTTGTTCATGCGCTGTGCGCCGAGTGCAGAGCTTATTGTACTAGCCCGAAGGGGGGTCCGGCCTTAGCTTTTCCAGAAGCTCTTTTGGGAAAGTGCGTCGGACAAGTAATGAGCACTTTGCTAGGTGCCCATGAGTGGGTGGGTCTCAAAGAGCCAATCAAAACTGTATTCACAAAGGCTGACCTTGGCATGCTAGAGCAAGGCTAATGGGCGAGGGTGGCAAGGTTCTGTTGCTAAGGAGACGGGGTCTTTTCTTGCATTCTTTGAGTGGAGTTGTAAGCATCATGCTCAAGTGGGAGAGAAAAGGATTATGGAATGGCGAGCTGCGCAAGGTGATGTGGGATTAAATAAACGAAAGGGTGGGGTTGACCCATCTTTCAGCTGGATTGGATCACCGTAAGACTACAGTTGAACTGATGTTAGTTGGGTGGTGGACCTTTCTCAGCACAGAGTTAGGACCAATTGAAAATACCATATTCAAACGAATGAAAATGAATATCAAGTAGAATATTCCCTAATCTCCCTAATATCAAAACTAGCCTATTAGCCTACTAAAGTTAACTTAGCTGACAGGGCAAAAGATTTACAGCACTGCTGTCCAGCAGTGTTTTACTTGCCCCAAGCAATTGGACAATTCTTATTATTAAACCCTGGGCCAAACACATCAAATGCCTGCAAGCTGTCAGGAAACAAGCAGGTGAAAGTCGACGGACACAATCTTTAAAAACGCCAATTCAGCATGGAGCAGATGTATTTCACGGTCACCTGCTGACAGAGACAGGGTAGTAGTAGAAACTAGGGAGCCGACAAAAACCTCAGAGGTTTTCTTAACGTTGTAAGCAACAGCAGAAGATTAATTCGAAAATTGCAAAAGCAACACTAAAACTGGCCCTAAGCAAAGAAAAGCATTCAAAGCTCTGAACGAGGAGTCGGCGAAGGCTGGAACTTTAGTCTACTTTGACAAAGATGTGCCTAGTCAAGAGATTGTCAATGTCTTGAGTGCTGGGAACCATACTAGTCCAAAAACAGAATGGTCAGCACAGTCAGAAATAGACTGGCCATCAGCACTACCAGGAGATTTCCCGTTCGGCCTCATCTGTGCACCATGCCGTCAGTCAACACTGAGGGACAAACAGAGAGAAATATGACTAATTGCCGCATACACACTGCATCCTCAGTGCACCTGTACAATCGTGTGATCTGACTATACTCTCCTCTCCCACAAGAGATAAAGAGAAAAGTGCACCTGTGGGAAAAACAAAAGGGATAGAGGCACACGAAAATATGTGGAAATTACTTAAGGCACACAATATTTATACAGTAAGCCAGGAAGTTATAGATGGCTACTTAAGAGTTCCTAAACACACAGGTGGAGTTTTGCTAGTGAAATATATATGTGGACATGCTTCAGTTACATTTTGTTCATTAGACTCTCTATGGGTGCTTTTCATCATCAATTTGGCTCACATGGTTTTGTTAAATAAATAAGGGGGTTTGTTTTCATAGGCTAAATTTGCTTCAATCAAAAGTTTCTCTCATGTTTTCAGTGATGCTACACCACAGCTATGCGGATACTTGAATGCTGCTACATTGCAGATACAAGGCTTCCCTGGCTGGCCAATTCATTGAGGCCACCCTGGATTTATGAGCCTTCCCAAGCCAGCTGCTTGAGCGACTCTATGCTAGAGCAACAAGGCTTTCTGGGCTGGCTGCTTTAGTGATGCTACTCTGCAGCTATGAGGCTTCTCAGGCCACTTGAGTGGTGCTACACCATGGCTATGAGGCTTCATGGACTACTTGAGCAATGCTACACTGCAGCTATGAGACTTTTCAGACCACTTAAATGGTGCTACACTGCAGCTATGAGGCATCATGGGCTACTTGAGCGATGCTACACTGCAGATACGAGGCTTCCCGGGCCAGCCACTTGTGCAACTCTTCATCACAGCTACAAGGCTTCCCATGCTGGCTGCTTGACCAACTCTACACTGCAGCTATGAGGCTTCCCAGGCTGTCTGCCTGACCAACTCTAAGTCGAAGCTAAGGCTTCCTTGATCGGCTGCTTCATTGCAAATATGAAGCCTTCCAGGCTGGCCACTCGAGCAACTCCATACCACAGCTACAATGCTTCCTGGGCTGGCCACTTGAGCGATTCTACATTGCAGTTAACTTCTCAGGCTGGCTGCTTAAGGGACTACGTCGCAGTAAAATGGCCTCAGGACTGCGTGACCAACCACACTGCAGCTATGAGGCTTCCCAGGCTAGCCACTTAAGCGATGCTACACTGTAGCTATGAGGCTTCCTAAGCTGCTTGAACGATACTATACCGGAGCTATGAGGCGTCCCACGCCACTTGAGTGACTCTATACCACAGCTAAGAGGCTTCCTGGCCTGGCTGCTTGAGCAACACTACACTGCAGTAAAGTGGCTTCAAGGCTGCTTGACTGGCTTCTTTGCTACTATGAGGCTTTCCAGGCCAGCCACTTGAGTGACTTGAGCACTGTTACACTAGAGAGATAAGGCTTCAAAGGCCAGAAAGTTGAGCGACTCTACACCACGGCTATGAGGCTTCCCAGGCTGAGAGGGACCTGGTGAACTGTGTGTGTTGAGGGTTGTTTTGTTTATTGTTCATTGTGTATTTTGTTACTGTTGCAAAGTCCTGGGGTTTGACAAAGGTGCCATAAAATTACTTACTTAATACTTATTAACAAATACAGAATTCAACTGATACATAGTATTTTACAACTACCTAGCAGGTAGCTCAGCCAATCAGATTTTACAATGGAATCTGTTTTAGAAAACCAATTGTAACATTTAAAATCAATGCAGTTGAACTGAAGACTTCAGATTGATGCATCATGACTATTGATGCATTTTTACACCGCTGCTTTCATTGTTTGTGAGAAATAGCACAGGTCGGTTGTCTATGTATGTTTCCATGTCATTTCAGCCGAGCTCAACATGCACCCTTTGACCTCAGACAGGGAATGATGAGTGTGTGCTGCTCGCTCCACCCCGCTGTCTCATTAGCAATGCAAAGATAAGCAGCTGCAGCAGCAGCAGTGACGCTTGGCCACTGCAACGTTCCGCCAGAATGGCAACCCCTAAGCCTCCCAAACAAATAAAGCCTCAAACTCGCCTGGCAATCTTTATTATGGTAATTCCCTCTAATGCAGATTAGAAAGTAATTGGCAACAGTGTGTACACAGAAATTGTGGGCGGAAAGGGAAGATAAGAGAGCGGAGATGTCCAGAGGAGGAGGAGGACTTTTTTAATGCTCCATTACGTGCTGTAATCCTTATAAGGCCTGTAAAGGCCTTGGATCCTAAACCTGTTTCTGTCAGACCGACTCAAACGCAACACTTTATTCAGCACCATGTAAGACAGTTGGATCTAAAAGGACTCAAATGGGTTGAACATGTAGCTGTCGCGATGAGAAAAGGGGGAGGATGTACTGGAAAGAAACTTCAATTAACATCACTTGACCGAAGCAGTACAGTCTCTGGCCACTTTATTAGAAACTCTTCCCTTGTAGCTCCCCCTTGCTGGTGTAGTTAGAGACTGTTCATGCACAGTTGATGTTAGTCATCCTTTGTTCTGCATCAGTGGTCAGATTTTGACCACAGAAAGGCTGGATATCTCTAGGTGGTGGACCACTTTTCATCTAGCAGTGATACTGTTGTGTCTAAATCACTTGTACCAGCGTCACACACACTACCGTGTCATGGATCGTCCCCAACTCAAATAATATCCAGTCAAAAGGTGGGACGGGTGTTGCTCTAAAATCTCGACAGGTGATTGGCTGTCTGAATTACATTAATATACCATTAGGGAGGAGTCAGAATTTTTGAATATTCGAATAGTCAACAACGTTGAAAAAAGTCAAGAATTTTTAATATGCAAATTAGCTTCTTTCTAAAGTTATTTTCTCTCATATTAAAGACGTCCACCAGAGGGCAGTGCACAGCTTATATGTCTTACGGATTCGTTCAGTTATTAGTTGAAGGATTAGCTGGGTATTTTTCAAACAGTGCATTAGAAATGCAGATGCCAAAACAGACTGCAAGGCCCATCCCTACATACCGTATGTTACAAACATTAGTGCTTCCTTATTAGTCTGCAGTCCATTGTGGTCAGAAGATACCCACATTCAGCACTTCACACTTATTTCTGCTTTGAGCCACACCCACTTTTGGTTTGTAATAAGTATCGAAAATGTATCTTTACGGAAGTCAAGGTTTTGATATTGGTATGTGCATATCAGCGAACTTTCCTGTGGTAGGAAACTGACCGATGATGAATGGGGTAGAGGAGTAGTCACCAACCCTTCTGGAGATCTGCTTGTCCACATAGTTCCAACCTGCAGCTAACATGTTGGCCCTCTTCTTACTTAACCCTAATGCATCTGGCTCAAGCCAATGATTTTTGAAGATGTTAAAAGAGGTTAGTTGCAAGTAGACCCTGCAAGAAGGTGGATCTCCAGAACCGGATTTGGTGACCATTGTGGTAGAGTGTGGCTGACAAATTGGGCAGGACAACAGACAAGCTACAGCAAGGGTGCACACTCCTGGTCCTGGGGATCTACCATACACCTAGTTCTAGTTTTTCCTCCCTGAAGGCCTTTGTTACCTGGTATCAGGTGTGTTAGATTAGGTTTGGAGCTAAACTTTGTAGGGTGATAGATCTTCAGGACCAGGATTAAGCACCCCTGCGCTACAGCTAAAAATGTCTGAAGTTGGTAAAAGAAGTTGTTGGAACTAGACCCTGCCATGAAGTAGATCTCCAGGACCAGGTTTGGTGACCACTGTGGTAGGGTGTGGCCATACAGTGGCACTCAAAGTGGCCAGTTAGTGGAAGTACAAGGTAGGTAGGACAGCCAGATAACATCCAGCACAAACCATAGAGAATCAATTAATATGTAAAATCAAAGTGAGATTTAGTGGCCATCCTGCCATCTACTTTTGAAAAACACCAGCCTATCACCTCACTGTTTACACCTTTAGGGTTTTCTGTATGACTTTACTAAAGCCATATTTGAAGAAGACATTTTAAGCCATATATAAATCTGCAGTGCAAAACTCATTCAGCAAGCTCCCTTAAGCCATTTAGGTTAATGTCTTCCTTCAGACCTTTCCCATATGCTCAAATGAAAATGCCACAGCACAAAAGGCCATTATTGTTTCTCCTCTATAATCAAAGCTTCTCTTTTTTCTTTCAGCGTGAAGAGGCAACAATAAAAACACGCTGGATGTGGTGTAGGCTACAGCTCAATTGCTATCTAATTTTAGTCAATTTGATCTTTTTTCCTCCTCCGTTTTGACTTTTTTTTTTGGTTGACATTTTGATGATGGCCTTCTGCCGTTTCACAACAGCAACCTGATATTAGCTTAGCAAAGCCTGAGCAATTTTTCCGTTTTCCTTTTCCCCGGGCAATCATACACAGCCCTAGAGAAGCTTAAATCTGCTCGGGCAAAATGATCAAATTAGCATTTTCATTCTTCAGCGGAGTCCACAAAAAATAAAAAGTGAGTGCATGTCATTTGGATAGGAAAGACACAATTACAGGGCATGGAGGGAGAGACAGAAGTCCTCCCACATAGTCTCTGCCTTAATGAGATGAGGCAGAGTTGATGAAGGCGTACCTGAACTTGCTGCCCGAAGAGCTGCTGTACTGAGAGAAGTTGTCCCTTGTCATATCAAATTTTCATGAAACTTTTGGCTGTACAGAGATGGTTTCGTGTCAGGGTGGTAATGCACTAACCACCTCCATGGGTGGCCGCCAACCCTGCTCCTGAAGATCTACCTTCCAGGCCATATCTAACACACCTGATCCAACTAATGAAGCAGACTAACGATCTGGATAAGACATGTTCAATCAGTTTTGGAAAAGAACCCTTTGGGAAGGTAGATCTGCAGGAACTGGGTTGGTGACCACTGCCCTACACACTAGAGCAAAAGGCATTTTTGCAGCAAAATTGTTGATCACTAGCAGTTCGGATCTGCTTCATTTATTAACACCTGAACAGGACTTCTTCACAGGCAGTCTTGGGGATCAGATCAAAGTTCGTTCAGTTCTGGGAGTTAATTTGGGCCTCCTTCCTGAACAATACAATGTCTATGTGGTCTCAGCATTGTTATAATTTCATGTAATTGTACTGTTGCTTGCAGTAAGTTCAGTTGTTTGGAAATTGTCTTCAAAGTGGAACTGGACTTGTGGAGGTCCACAGTTTTTTCTTGGCTGAGTTGGTCAGATTTTTCCATGGTGTCGAGGGCAAAAGGCACGGGCTCTAATAAAAGGCCCTTAAATATAGCCACAGTTGCCTATTTATGACAACTGGCCAACCAGAAGCTTCCAAAAGTCATCCCATTCATTTTTGGCATCTTTATTTTTCTATCACTGCCTGTAACACGGTTTCATTTAAAAAAGGTAACCTGCTTCAAAAGAAACTAATTGTTTTGTACTTTGCATGTCAGCTAAATTCTTACAGAGTAGCTGACATTAATGTATGTCAAACAATGTAAAGAATAAATTGTAAAATAAGTGTTCTTAAGTCCAATATAAATGACTTCAGAACAGGCTGTTTTTGTTGCTGTGCCAATGAGCTTGGTTCTGATTGGCTGCCCCATTTAGAAATCAGTCCGTCCTGAAACACCCCTTACAACTTCAGTGTGTGGGTGGTGTTAAACTACTGTCGAGTGTCGAGGTGGATATATGTAAATATGTTGTTTGTGATATCACAAAAACAAATGGGTCTAATCACTAATATCTAAGATTGTTTGTAAATTTGTTTTTGAGAAAGGCCCTAAAAAAAATTGCGTCAGATTCATGTGTTCTTGAACTAAAGGTTCACACCTTTCTGCTCTTGAGTGCGCACAGATTCTGTTCTTACCCAGGAACAAATGCCACTTACTGCACAAGTGGGTTTTAGAAGAAATGATGAATGAAGCCCATTTAATTCAAAACAGGCTGTTTTTTGCACCTTAGTTTCCATATATGGACTGAATGCACTCCAGAGTGCAGAGGGCTGCAATAATTCTCATTAAACTTGTTTTGGCTCGAACAAAAAAGCCTCAATTTGTGCCCAAAGCATTGGCTAGCTCTGTGACTGAAACTCCTAGGCAGCCTTGAAAACACATACAAATCTTTGGAGTCACATTCAGAACTGTATACATAAAAAAAACAAAAATAAATTAATAACTGTCAAGTAGTCATCATCCTAGCTGGAAGTAAGCCCTGTACCATCTCGCGTGTTTTGAAAATTGAAGGGCGAAGATAACAGTGCCTTTAATATGGAGAAAACTTTGAGAGTAGTTTTTTTAAAGGCCACTCTGAGCCATAAACTTGTGTCAAGGAGAAAAAAATTGACTTTAAATTGTGAAAATGAATTCTTCATACAACAGCAGGGGAGAGTTATCAAACCTGACAGTGAGTCACCGCAAAGCAGTTCGGTTCAAACTTGTAATCCCGCCTAGCAGGGAAAATATCTTCATCAGAAGTGACAAAGGCATAATAAGAGACAACTTAGACAGAATAAGGCATTTGACGGGTTGACACATCGCAACACAACCAAAGGAACGAGACACAAGACAGGGGAGAGGCAAGAGAATTATATTTCAGACATATTTCCACACTGGATGGAACACAAGAGATGTTAACAGCGCTGGTGCGTCGCTGGTACACTGTGTTGACTCTAGACTCACCCGTGAGATTAACATTATTTTATCTGCAGCAGGATAATAAGACTCACTGGATATCTGACTGAGCTGTACACGTGTTAAAAAGAAGGTTACGAGTGACAATAGAGAGATCTATTGATTTCTTCTGGCGAGGGCGCGGAACAGAAACGGACTTGAAAGCACGTCTGAAAAAACACTGTGCGTTGCGGCAGAGTCGGCAGGAAGGGGAGTGGGCCGCCCTCAAGACGGGCCGCCCTTGTTTGCCTTACAGCATCTTCCTCTTCTCGAACTCCTGTAGAAGATAAAAGAAAGCCGTCAGCTACTTTCAGATTTAGAAGCATGTTAAAGCAAACGTAGTCAATCATCCAATACATGTCTGGTGTACGAAGTTTGTTTTGCACTGGAGCTGCTACACTAATGTAGCTAAGTAATGGAAGCTTATAGCCTCTAAAAGCGAGCATTGTGGTAACTGCATATCATTACGTTTGCTTCAAGTTGTTAAGTGATCTAAAAACAGACTTGCTTATGTGGTTTCAAAGTACATAAGCAAGTTACAAAGTAACACGTTACAGTAACACTTTTTCCTACCACAAAGAAGCGTAGTGCATTATAGTTTAAATTGAGCTTCTCACGTTTTGTTGAAGTGAAAATAAGCACACATCATCTACAGAGAACACATTTCTGCACATCTTAATGCACAATTACTGTTTATTTGATGACTTTATCCCATACTGGGGACAAAATAAAACAAAGTGTGGCCGGTGCAAATATACATTTCATTTTTTTCAATATAGTAAACTTCAAATAAACAGAAACTGCACTAAAATTGGCAGAAAAATGTCATATTTAAGTTTGTTTGCTGTGGAGGATGTGAACTTCTTTTCACTTAGAAATGATTACGTTATTCAACTAAGAGTATACAAACTTTTTGCATATGACTGTAATTACATGCAACACATTTAAAAGAAATTCCCTATAAACAGATTAGGAATGTGCTCAGGTACTTGGCTATTCAGTAAACCATTCAAGGTGCCAGTATTTAGATACTAAGATCACTTATTGGGCACTTGTTTTCATTTTGGGGAAGACAAAGAAAAATACCAATTCAGTCAAACGTCAATTTTATGTTTGAACAGTACAGTAAAGCATGGCGAGGTCACTCGTACTTATGGGTCACTGTATAATATTAAACTTGGCTACTACAAAACATCAGTGCCTGAACATGAGCCACATGGACACACTGTTAGCGCCAACTAGGCTAACTTTAGCCTTTACTACTATCTGTCTTGCTCTAGCTCATGCTAGCTAAGTCAAGGAACTGTGAAAACATATGTCTTGGACAAACTAACACACTGGCATATCAGTCACCTGTCAGACCACATTGAGTCCTCAGAAGCATCAAGTGTTGTAATGGTTAGCTGCTGTAGCTTTAGTTCATTAGCTCATTAACTGAGGAGTAAAATCCTGTTATTCATGAAAACCTATCGACCCAGTTAAATTGGAATACACACTCCTAATACACATTATCTGTGCCTGTCCTTGTACGTAATTTGCGTGAGTGCGTGCTTAATGCGACGGCTGGCTGTGCAAATGCGCAATGCAGTGCGAGCGCAGGAAGCACAGTAAACTCAGCGAACAATCTGCCAATGCTTATCATGCTAATACGAAACTGATGAATAACGATCTGTGCTAAAGAAGAGAGAGCTTTAGCCTCACCCGAGCAGGACAGACTGGATTTTCATTCAGAGGCAGCTCTGTAAGTTTTACATTGTATTCATAAAGTTTTATTTTGAGGCAGTGGTTTTAGAACTTTTTCTGCCAGCTGCTTCATAACACAGTAAAAGTAAAGCAATGAGTAGTGAGATTAGCCATTTTCCATTATTGCCTAAGCTTTAGTTCATTTTTTTAGATAACAGTACATCATACACTGTCAGAGACCACATAAACAAGTAAATAAATATATAAATCTAAATATTACTCAACTATTCCACGTGGTTTGAGGCAAGCGTACAATGTTAAATGGTAAGATATAAACTTCCATCACTCGTTAGCTATGTTAGCCACCTAGCTACAGAGCAAAACTTCACATAAAGTGTCTTATCAACTACATTAAGGGTAAGAAGAAAACTATGTGAAACTGATTTTTCACAAGAATTTGCTTAAAGAGCCCACAAATTGAGGATTTTTATAGTGTGAACAGTCTATGCGGCGTAAGAAGTGATGTGGGACATGATGCAAGTGTTTCCGAAAGGAGAGCATAAGACACTGCAGAGCAGCTTTGCTATATGAGCAAATATTCATTAAACACAGTGTGACATACATTAAAACCGCTCGCTCACATGAGCCACCACTTCCGGTTTGTAACTCACACTGGTGAAGAGACTGAGTGTGGGGATGTGGAAAAGTGCAGGAAATACCAGTCATTTATATAATATATTCCCAAGCACGAGTGAAGACACACAAAGATGACTCCAGACCATTACGCTGCAGTGCAGTTATTTACATAGTCAATTTACTAAGAGTAACAGCTGCAGGGCGATCTGAGGCGCATTCTGAAAACACATTTTCCCCAACTGGGTATGGCAGAATTGTGCATTTCAGAGAGAATTCCCTTATGCAAATGCCATTTATCAGGAATGGAGTGTACAGAAAACTTGAAGACGTACAGGTTCTGAAAACATATTAGGAGTTCTATTGCCACCTAGTGGCTAACAGAAGAACAGCAGGGACTACGAGGCCTGGGCTTTGATGCAAAGGGACGTTTGTGTTGCTTGTCTTTGCTGTTTCTAATGTAATACTCTGTGGTTTGCAGTGGAAGTGTGGCAGCTACTCGTCAGTTATAAGCATGTGCAGAAGTCAGAGACCACTCTTTAGAGTTAAAGTAGAAGTTACTGTTTCTCAGAATAAGGGAAAAAGCAGAAAACATATTTAACAGAATACTACATAGGAGTATCAACAACTAAATATATATTTTATTATTTTTTTCAGTATTAAGTGCATCCAATTTTTACTTTTATTATAGCTTCTGTTCTTTTTAGGAGACTCGCTTTCAGTTTTTCAGTCAAACCTGCAGGGATGTTTTTCCACACATCCAATGTTCAGTCTTAGAATCTGGTCTGGACTCTGGGATGGTCAGTCCATTGTTGTTGTTTTCTTTTTTTATTTATGTCCTTTTCTCAGTAACCTTCCCGACAGCTACACATCCTTTCAGAGTCATAGTGTTGAGTTGTCTTCTCACAGTGGAAGGATGGACAGAAACACCTGTGGATGTTTTCAGATCTGAAGCAAGAGTGGAGCTTGATTTTCTCCTCTCTCTCAAAGATGAAAGCTTTCAGTGCTGTTTATCTGATGGTGATAGCTTTGGTGGTCTACCAGGTGTTGCATGGTTGTTGGGCGTTCCGATTTTTCTATATTTGAATCATTTTTTGAACTCCAGTTTCTTTTTTTTTGTTTTGTTTTTACTTATTTGACTCTTCTTGCTTATGCAAGTGGGTTACCAAATATCTAATCTCTAAAATATCCCCAGAAAAATGAATAACTTGTACTTTATGGCTGCTTTGAATGGAAATGAAATAAATGAAGGGCGATTTCTGACTTGTGCACAGTTCTGTATATAGCAGACGCATGAGAGAGACAATTGTCTTAGGTCAGGTTCCCTCCAAGTGCTGCGTGTCTGAAGTGTTTCTCTCAGTGGGTTTTTGCCCTCTAGTCAGAAACACTGTCATCTCGTCAGTATGCCAGTACAGTGAGCTTGGTTGCTAGGGGATGAAAGGGGGGGAAGAGAGAGAAGGAGAGGATAAAAAAGAAAAGTGTGGGCCAATATACTGGAAGAACACACTGTAGGATATAAGAATAAAGCAAAAATAACGGAGATGAACTGAAGGAAACGCGCATTTGAACTTCATTTTCTGTTGCTCCTGTGTGTTTGTGCCGCTGTGTGGGCTACCGAGATTAAACCAGCCAATGAGATTAAAAGAGATGTATGAACACAATGGGCTGCTAAATTAACAACCAGCAAGAGTGTTTTTCATCATTACTTGCAATGATTACAAATTAGATGCCACCGAGAGAGAGAGAGAGAGAGAAAGAGAGAGAGAGATAGAAAAGAAACGCTATCGATGCAGAGGAAGAAGCATTTACAGACGCTCGTAATGAAAGAATAAAATGATGAATGGGTGTAATATGCGCTTTCACTTTTTATACATCTTGTTAAAAGTGGCTGGCTGTGATAAATTGAAATAAAGAGGCCGAGCTGCTAACTCGCCAATATAAACGGAGCTTTATTCATTTTCTCAGCAGGCTCAATCGCATATCATAGAGGTAAAAACTCCCTGCTTCCGCCCGCTTAAAAAGCACTTCATCTCAGGCCCTGGCTGGGTATGTGAAATTGCAGGCTTTGTACAATTCGGTAGTGTCGTTAGAGTCTCCGTTTTGTGAGACTCACGCAGGTAATTTAAAAGAAAAGTTCAGTAATAATGGTTGAGTGTTCAGGTTTCATATGTAATCCAGTGTAATTATAGAAATATCTGAGTGAAAAATCTAATTTAAATATTCTTCTCTTTTCTCCTTTCTACGAAGTTCGCTTCCTTGCCTTTACTCTGGAGCTACAAGTCTAATGTAACTAACAAGCAAGGGAAGTTGATACTGCACAAATTAGCATGCTTAAATCATTACATATTTGCCTAATTTAGTTGTCAAGCCATCTCAAACAGACTTTCTGTATGACACTGTTATGTATAAAAATGGACAAAAGTACAGACAAAGATCAGGCTTTAGAAAGGTTATTCATTAAGTATGTCATACAGTGTCAGAATCCAGGGGTAGACAATTATAAATTGCACTAGCACTAGCCAATAAATCTTGTGGCCAAAATAACAGCTGAAACATGTTTATGGTTTATACATAGTGTTTACAAGTTTTGCTCTGAAACAAGTAATACTTATTAAATACTTCACATTAATCGGAACGTTGCCGCTGTGGTGATCATGGTGGACCCCCCTGATATGGTCTGCTCGGACATCATCCAGTCTAGTTTATTAGGTAGTGTTTAGCTAGCGCAGTGACAACGTGTCAGTTTAACAATAGCTTTTTTAACACCTTATTTTAAAACTGTATTTGATGGACTGACATCTGCGAACTTTAGCCAATAGAACAGCATCTGTGGCACCAGATGAAGCAGCGTGTTACACTCAGTGATCCGATCATAATTGGATTTCTGCAGTCAACTGATTATTCAAATGGTTATGTAAACAGCATAGTCCGATCTAGAAATCCAATTTAAAAAATCTGATAAAGAGAGCTGGATTTTAGCCCAGTCATCAGATTGCTCAGTGCACGTAAACTCTTACTCAGATTTCTTTCAGATTTCTGAGTCTGCAAATGTGCAAAAACAGGCCGCGGTACCGGAAATAAGCAAGCAGCGTTGCCGCGAGATGGCAGCAAAACACTTTTGGAGCGATGCTGAAACAAACAACAAGCCTGACTAAATTATGGATTTAAATATTCTTCATCTTCTAGATGATGTATGTTCATGTTTTCAGGTAAAGTGGCTGGATGGTTTAAAAAAAAATAAATAAATAAAAAACAAACTGCGGCATCAGGTCTGAGTTTACTGGCTGGTTGCAAAGCAGAAATCTTATTACTGCCTCACTCATGTAGACCTGGAGTTTCCCCATTATCTGATTACTCCAGTACATGTAAATGCATTGATTGGATTACTGACAAAATCGAGTGTCCTGCAGTTATCAGATTATTAAGTGAACGTAAACAAACTCATTATCTACTGCGGTGGTCACAGTTAAAGAACTGTGACCAAACTGGTTCTCTCTGGTTAGTTCTGATGAACAGGTTAGTTTAAAGGGGGGGGGATCTCCAAGGCAAATGGCCACTCAGACCACAGGCTCTGCATTTTTAGTGCCCAAATCATGAAACGCTTTGACCAGCGACACCCTGAAGCCCTGAAGTCTATTTAAGATTACTTAAGGAGGCGTTCTCCTTTCCAGACTCTCTCAAGCATGCTGCTTTTTGTTGTTGTCTATGAAACAATATGACTGAAATGTGCTCCTCTAACCTGCCATCACTCATGCAACATGCAGGATTGGCTGTTTTCGAACACCTGGAGCTGAATAACACTCAGCAAAGATTGCCACAATTATATTTATTATGATAAATGTCAAATGTTTATCAACTGTCTCAATCGTTCCTGTTCGCTCAAATCGCTGCCGCGTGTTTACCAATTTGTCAATCCAGTATGCTAATGGTGTGTCTGTCTGAATGCCCCTAAATAGATCAGCGTGGGTTGAGGCATTTTTGATTTGAAGTATGTGATGATTCCTTTGAAGCTGAAAGTTTGGGCAGAAAGACAACTGTCAGTATTTCTTCCTCTCGAACGTTCCTGAGCTTGAAGAAGCATCCAGAAAACCCAACCCAAAAAAAGGAAGCGGTTTAGTCAATTAGACTGGCCCAAACTCCCCCCACTGTCACATCCAAATAATCTTACCTTGAACATGGTACTTCCCAGCTGTGCGGGGGACATGCTGACAACCACTCCAGCTGACTGCAGGGCGGCGATCTTCTCTTTGGCTCCGCCCTTACCACCAGCGATGATGGCACCTGCGTGACCCATCCTCCTGCCAGGGGGCGCTGTGAGTCCAGCAATGAATGAAACCACGGGCTTTGCCTTGGCACCCTACGTACACAGAAGAGTCAGAAAATGACACAGTTACTTCAGCAAAAGGAGAAGGCATAATAGCTTTAACTCGGAGCAAAGGCCTGTTCATGGTTTACAAACGTGAAGATCATTTAAATAGTTTTAATACTTGGCGGCTAACGCTGAACAAAAGATAAACACACAGATAGTTTTATGCTAACAGCTGCTAGAAGCTTTCATTCATTTTAAGCAACTTGAGCAAAGCATCAGCATTAAAGAAATATTTCAGCACTTAAACAGTCTCAACAGGCCAACAATAAATGTAGGCTAAAGTAAAAAAAAAGCTAGCATAATGCTAATGACCGTTAGTAGCATTCACCTGTTATAAGCAGGTTCAGCACAAGATCAGCGTGAAACGAGTATCTCGGTATTCAGTGGCTAACAATGAATGAAAGCTAAAGGAAATGAGTTAGCATAATGTTAAGGATGGCTAGCAGTTTTCATTCTGTGAAACCTGAATGAAAAATTTGCATTTAATGAAAATTTCAGTATTTTAATATTCAGTGGCTAATGATGAGTGAAGGCTATAGGCAAAGAATTAGCATAACGCTAAGGACTGCTAACTAATTTCATTCATTTTAAGCAACCTGAGCAAATGATCAGAATTAAAAGAACATTTGAGCATTTCAATACTCATTGTCTAACCATTAATGATGGCTAAAGGAACTGAGTTAGCATAATCGTACGATCACTAATACTTAATTCTTTTCAAGCAACTTGAGAAAAGCAGCATTAATATTTAACTATTTCGGTATTTCAATATTCAGTGGCTGACGATGAATGAAAGCTAAAGGCACACAGTTAGCATAATGCGAAGGATTACTTGCGGCTTTCATTCATTTTAAGTAACCTGAGCAAGAGATTGGTATCAAATGAATGTTTAAAAATTTCAATATTCAGTGGCTAACGATGAATGGAAGCTAAAAGCACAGGGTTTAGCGATCGCTAATAGCTTTCATTCACTGGAAACAACTGGAAGGAGCGTCGAGTGAATTATTCTCTGAATATGGCAGGAGGCCACTGAAGCAGTAAGAATTAATGATTAAAATACAGAAAAAACAAGTGTTTCACGCAAAATGGCTTTGAAACATTCAAAGCTCTCAAAAGCGCATCTAACCGCAGCGTTAGCGAAACCCTGACTGATTATTACAAGAGGAAAAATCACCGTTCTGCTCTTCTAAAACTCCCATTCACAGGTTTGTGTGGAAAAAGAACTCTGGCTCTGTTCGATGCCTGCAGCAGTGTAAAAATAAAGTAGGGCAAGGTGGACTGTTTAACAGTGCGTGGGTGAGCGCTACCTGCTAGCAGCTCAGGCCCGTCACCCAGTATGATCCCATTCGGGCTGCAAGGTAATTAGTCACGTACGAGATGATTAGCTGCTGGCTTGTCCTTGTGCTGCTGATGGATCATCATGTTTGGCAGTTGAGAACATCCATTTTTTCCTCCCTCTACCCCTCGCCTGTAACAGCCAATATTTTATTCTCAAAAATAACAGCATGAAGATGGCGGAGCCAGACGTGCGTTCAGGCCTTATCGCTGCTCTTTCTGAGGCACTGCTGGATAAGAACGTCTCAGCTGCCAGATGAGACGTTAACGCTGCATGCAGATTCAAGACAACTTCTCTAGGCTTCTGCGATAATGGCAGAACAAATGTTTAGAGACAGACTGGCTCTAGATAACCTCAAATGTGTGGTAAGCAAAGGCTGTTATGGGTGCTTAATAGTCTAATGGCTGGATTCCAGTGCAGAGATTTAAGTCTAGTCATGGAATGAAAACTACAAAGATGAATCCACTTTACAAATGAATAGACTAAGCAAATTAGTCCATGACTAGGATTATGCTATTCAAACTGACCTGGAATGTTGAAAAAGGGTCTATATCACGGAGAACTTCAATTTTGTTGAAATAAAAGACAAGACAGCCAATCAGAATATAGATCAACTACATAAGTCAGTCTTTGGCACAGTAATTCTAATTTTCTAATTTTAATTTACATGCATTTCTGCTACAGCTTTTCACATTTTAAGAAATCATTTTAAAAATCATTTTTTCTTCCTCGTGGAAAAGGAGAATGTGAGCATGAAAATAAACCAAAGAAGTATCACATCTGGCAACACATGCAAAAAAATGCAGTTACTGTATCCCAATGTTATGAAAGAAGCATATCGCTGCTGTCGGATCAAAACCTCATATCTCCAAAATAGTAACTTTACATGAGAAAGAAAAAACATACTTTAATTTTAATGTCATTTTGGACCGTTTCTTCAAATTATGTCAAAAACTGAAAAGACAAAAATGGAGATAAGAGGTTTTGTTCTGACAACAGCAATATGTAGCCCTCACACCTCTCGTGATACGCAATAAGAAACTGGCTATGACAATGTGATTATCATTAATGTGATTATCATATAAAGTATTGTGAAAAGTCAGAGACCAACCCTCATTTCACTTCCAGTCAAAACGGTTATGAAGTACAAGTTATTTTTCAGATGTTTCTAAGGAGATCAGATATAACACTTGCATAAGGAAGAGGAGAGTCAAGAGTTTCCAAAATGAGTTATAAACATGATTAAAAAATGCAGAAAAAAAATAGGACTACTACCAACCGTGCAAGACCTGGTAAAAAAAACTGTCCCCACTCAGATCTGAGTACTTGGATAATGAAAAGCAGAAAATGCAACCAACTTCTAAGACCGAACTTTGGAGGTGTGGAAAAATATCCCTGCAGATTTCTTCGAAAAGCTGTTATAAGCTGTAATAAAGGCAAAGAGAGGACACACAAAATACAGAAAAATCTGATATTATAATTAGTTAAATATGTTTTCTGTTTTGTCCATGACACTGACAAATGAATAACTATGTACATAACGGACATTTTAATTAGTTTAATAAACGAAGGGTGGTCTCTGAATTTTGCTCAGCAGGGTCACATTCGGTACTGAACTGAATGTATCAAAAAAATTTAGATCAAATAGAGAAAGTCTGTAGACAACAATGAAGAGTGTTTAGTCACTACTTTTCTTTTGCATTTTATCCATTTCGACTTTTCGACAGAAAAAAAGAAATATTGTGATACGTATTGTTCACTAAGAAAATGTCAAGTATTGACACTATAATTTTGCCATATTGCTTACTCTTACTATGACTAACCATGGGAGAAAACTTAATTAAAAACTCTGAAAATGCACTTGCATTAATCTTTTTAAATAAATAAAAAAATAATAATGATATTCAATCATTCATTCGTCATCATCTTTAACCGCTTAATCCAGCTAGGGTCGCGGTAGCAGTTGGGAGAGCAGAGAATCCCAGACAACCCTGTCTACCGCAATATCCTCCAGCTCATTCCGGGGGACCCTGAGCCGCTCCCAGGCCAACTTGAAGATATAACCCATCCAGGATGAGCTCAGGGTCTCGTTGCAGTAGGCCATGCCTGGTAAACCCCCTCCGAGAGGCAGCCAGGGGGCATCCTGTTCAAATGCCCAAACCCCCTCATCTAGCTCCTCTCAATAAAATGATAATAATAAAAATAAAATAAAATAAAATAAAACCCTTCAAAAAAGATACAGTTCACATACTGCAGGACACAGTATTGTTAAATATGACGCTTGAACACATGCTAACTTCTCAGCTAACTTCTGCTCTGAGAAACACGCTTCCAACTGCCTGACAACTCAACCTAAACAGGTTGGAGCTTAATTAGCCAATTAATTCCCAACCCCACCTCCTCCTGCGGCTTCTCAGCGCATAAAAGAGAGTTAAATTAGCATTATAATTCCAGCCTTTGTTCTTATTGTTAGCGGCACAGCTGAATTACTTTAATTACGAAACACAGAGTAGAGGTGTTCTCCTCCTTCTCTTTGCCCAGAGGATGGGCCCTGCCTGTTCGAACCACTTGCACATAGTCAGTCAGCTGTAGCTTTTATCTGGGGAAGATTAAGATAGCTCCTTTAGAAGCAATTACGGGGGCCCATGCGTTAAGTGTTGAGGGAGCGACTGAACAAAATACTTTTTTTCCCCCTTTTTAAGCAACAAGCCTTCTTTAAGTCATTCCACTCAACTGAATCTTGAACAACTTGTTTAGAAAATGAATTACAAGAGTTTTAACACGTGCGGCATGCCGGGGGCTGCTGGGGGTTGTGCACACCTGGGGGCATGAAGGTGGAGGATTAAAGAAGGCCTGCGGCGAGAGAGCCGTCAATAATAATACTGCAGGGTGAACAGCTCCCACTGAGTTCGTCAAAGCACAGACAGCATAGATCCACACAGTTATTAGATGAGATCTATCAAAACCTCCCAACGAGAAGGAAAATTACATATCCAAACCGCACAACAAACTGAGAGGACATAGAGAGAGGAAGGCACAACAATCCAGCCACGTCCTTCTAAAATTGAAAGGGTCCATATCATGGAGAAATGAATGTGTCACTGTTTTGAAATGAAAGAGTTAATAATCACTGTTAGTCTTAAAATGTACCATCTTGCCAGAGTCCATACATTCCATAGTTCCAAAAACGGCACGTTTTGAAGTATTTATTTGAAGTATTTTTTGTGATGTTACAAAAAACAACAGATTTACTAAGACCAAAAGAGAGAAAAAAAAAAAAAAAAAAAAAAAACAATTTTAAGGGGCTAAAAGGTCCGATAACCAATAATACCAGCTGATATCATTTTTAGTTTAATATAACTCATATGATTTAGACCAGCAGTTAAGGCCCCCTTTGTACACAGTAAGTGCCATTGTAGCCCCCCTTCACTCTCCTCCTCACCCTCCCGCCTCCAAACATTAATTTCACTTATTGAATGAGGCCTGTGTTTTACCAGAACCTTGTCCATTTTGTTAGCTTTCTCCACAGCTATCGCTGACTACTGACCTTACATGTCAGTATAGATTTCAATAAGTGGCCGCTGGGTGGCTGCAAATTTTAATAACAAGGATTAATAACACCTACCATTTTTTTAAAAAGCACTTTTTTTGATATTTAATACATTTTGTCAGATTAAACTATTTAAGTAAGTTTTATTTCAGTAATGAATGACTGATTGAAATGATTGTCAGGTGTCAATGTTGAATTGAGAAAAATGTTCTCAATGGTCAAATCACAGGATCAGGAACTACAATCAGCAGAATTCAGTCGTAAATAATATATAGGGTAGACCTGGAGGTGAGGCTACTCAGAAAGTTTAGGTTTCTAATAAAAATCCAATAAAATAAAAAAACACAATAAAATACAATATTATTGCACTACAGGCTCCAACATGGACATATATCAACCTATTCTGTCTATAGCTGCTTAGCTCCACCCATTTTCACTGGAGTTATAAGGAGTGTTTCGGCAAAGCCTGCTTTTGGAACGAGGTACAACACAGATCAGCCAATCAGAACAGAAGTCATATGTCTCAGTGTTGAATGAACAGTAGCAAAACACTGGGTGGGGGACTATAGGAATATTTCAGATTAGAAACAATTTGTTTTCAGCTTTAATAGTTCAACAATCTAGACTGCTTTATCATTTATTTCAAGCCTCTTTCTTCAAAATATAAGGGGAAAAAAAAATCATACATCTGACTATAGTCCAACTATATCGGTCGACCTATACTAAGATTCCACAAATTTTTCGGTTTCAGTGAAAATCACAATCATTTTTCAAAATGTCTACATAATTAACACTTTTAGGATGCAAATGGTCATCCAGAGGGGTTTGATGTGAAATGGCGCATTGTGGAGAAACTTGCTGACAACTTTTTAAGATGGTTACAGCAACCAGGGGTCAAGATGTCTAATAGAGCCATAACACAAATAGACATTTTATTTACTATCCAAAACCACCAGTGAACCTAAACATTTCAAATAGAAACACACACATATTAAAAAAAACCAAAAAACATTTAAGTCTCAGCATCAGGCAGCATATTATTATCTGTTTTATGTAATAGTTTACTGTGATGCAGCTTTTAGAGCCATTAAACTCTTCAGACATCTGGTTCCTATCACCACCACTGTGAAAAATTCTTATCCAGTGAGTTTCTCTAGAACAGAGCTTTTCAGACAACTTTGTCTACTTCTTAAACATCTAATTATTCAGATATTATGAAAAAACAGTGAAATTCCTCTTTAAAATAGGTTTCATGACAGGATTTTCCTATTCAGCTGCCTTTTCTAAAATAATGGTCCAAAATATAACATAATCAGTTGCAATCTCTGCCTTTATTTATATTTAAATGTATTCATACTCTTATTATTATTTACGATTTCTGACTGGACGGTCTTAAAAAGACTTAAAAAGGAGACATGTTCTATACAAACTGTCCACAGCTGAGTTTTACATCATACACTCATAACTACTTGCCTTACCCATATTTCACTGGACAACCTCTTTAATCTCATCGCTCCGTTTCAAGTACAACGAAGCTGCTATGTTCACAGGGCACAATCAATTGTGCTTAACATTAACAAGGATACGTCACAGCTGGCAGATATACCTTCCTGAGCTCAATCCAATATATGTAATGTTACCAGCAATTGCTCTTCAAATCCTCCACAGTATTTCTAGCCAAGGCCATCTATGAAGTGGCCACCGAGAACGGCCTCATTAAGTTAATGAGGTAACGAGATGTCAGTGCAAAAGGGTAAAGTGAGTCACCACAGCTATTTATACCTACATACATACACACATACATACATATACGCACACACACGCACACGCACACGCACACGCACACACACACGCACACACACATATGTTTTACATGTAAATAATAATCAATGGAACTTTTTTCAGTCATATTGGGCTGTTTCTTTTGGTCCATTCATCAACAAACATTTTCAATTTATGTCAAAAAGTGAAAAACCACAAAAATGGAGATATGAGGCTTTGTTCTGACAGCAGCCACATATGTCTCTCTCTCACTCACACACACACACACACACACACACCTTTTTTTTTTCTCTTGAAATAAGGACAATTAAGGTGTCTCTGACAGAAAGGGTTCAGTAATTGCATCTGAAAATGTGAAGAATATTACCGTCTGAATCAATTCCCTCTTGGCTTTTGAGTGATAGGCTCGGAGCTGTTCTTAATGACATGGAGAATGGAACAAGGCACTTTTCTCCACCCACAAAAGCTTTTCTTCAATAGAAATCGGACCAAAAAGGTGTAAATGCAAGAATTTTTTGACACGAGCACCTCAAGCACCTGCAAATACGCCCTTTTGTAAGAGCACCTGTTTTGCATAACTCTTGTCGAAGTAGGGCACTTGAAGTAGTAGAAAAGGCACTTTACATGCTTTAATAAAACTTTAGCTTTGATTTCCTGGCAGGACCATTGCTTTAAATGTGCTGGAATTTGTCCTTTCGTTTCCAGGAATGGGCAAGAGCATTTCAAATAAAAGCCAAAACTCTTCTAGCAAACCAAACAGCCACAGACACATGGCAAGGCAGAATTTAATAGGGCTTGTAACTGCTCCGTTCCAGAGCCAAGCTGGACTTGATCCACATATCACTGCAAAACCGAGGCTTGAATAACTGATTCTTTAACTACAAGCACTGATCTCTGTATTTTGCTGAAAACTCCTCCTCACTTTCCATTATGAGCAGTTAGCTCAGGCTAAATCATCACTGAATGCCTGGCGCCTGCTGAGAAAATGAGCATTCATGGGTGTCAGTTTGTTTAACATATACTTGCTTCCTGTATAACGCAGTTTCAATGCGTCAGCCTATTGAGATACTTGACAAATGTATCCTTGAGCTAAACAATAATACAGTAGCAGTCAAAAGTTAGACACTTAGCTACAGTACGTTTTAATAAACGAGTGGTCTATATGATGATATTATTCGGTGGGCTGCAACAAATGTAACAATATTTCAAATTTAAAATCAATTAGCAGATTTGAATGACAACACTTTTATAAAAGCATGCACTTCCCCAAGGACCCAAACTTATATTAAGTGTCTCTAATAAATGCAAGATGCAATGAATGTAACAATACATGCAAGAGCAATGTAACTACTAATGATGTTCACTGTGAAAAACGGAATACAGAAGTACACCTTACTGTCACTGTTACAGTAACGTGTGTACCCCCCAAAAGAAAAAAAAAGGTAGCCAGTAATTTTCCTGGAGTTTCAATTCAAGTTATTGTAACAAGATTACATTACACACACTTGTGTAATTACTTGAGTACAAAATCGACACTGATACATGTGTATGTACATAAGCTATTCCACTGTAATCCATGTTTAACAGTGAATACATCACCTGTAGTTACACTGTTTTTACATATGTTTTACAATATAAAGTGTGACAAACAAACATCTAATTAGTCACTGTTAGCTTGTAGTTGTCAGCTTATAAGCTATATAATCCGAGGTTTTGAGGAGGTGATGGTTTTGGTTGTAACTGCAGTCCAAATAAGTCTCCGACTGCTTCTCACTGCTAGCTAGCTGCTCTCTGTTGAATTCATTTCTTAAAGTAAATGAGTGCCTGCTGGTTAGATAGCAGCAGTAAAACTTAGACCGACTGCCCCCGACAGGGGAGTGACCTTGATCACTCCCCTGTTCACTGACTGGGGTTGACCAAAAAAGTTCTAACAGCTCCAGCAACTATGGATGCCAGATTGGGCAGGATCCCCTTGACTGGGTTGCAACTACAGTCTGCAGGAAAGCAGATCTCAGAGCATTATTAAATAATATTATCTTCAGGGCAAGAGAATTTTAATATTGAGCTTTTAACAACAAATAAACATTTTTTCTACAAATTCTTTTCAGAGAAGTTGATCATGTGAGGTTGCTAATGATACAGAAGTGAGGCCTTGAGGGCCATGGAGCAGTGAAAGAAACCAGACAAAGAGCAACTCTCGCAGTGCAAAGATCACATCTCCACACCCGCAGGTTTCCTCCACCGCAACCAGAGATCAAAAAGACGGCCTGCTGCCCGAGGCAGTGCTCTGATCCGCTCTCGCAGGCACACGCAGACACAGACAAATTTGCCGTTTTCCCCCTAAATCTCTTGAAACCCAGCGGCAATACCAGCCCGACTACCTGCACCCTCTTTCCTCTCAGCTACAGCTCAGCTGAGAGCTTCAGCCTCTAGGAAGAAAGAGCAACATGATTGGAGAATAAAAACTGCATTAGAAAGATGCTGCTGAGATTCAGAAAATCAAACAGGTTCTTCCATACATCAAAAGAAGGGGAAGACATGGCAGCAGTTCACATACTGGTGTGCAAATCCAGATAAACATTTTTATCAGCTTAGATTATCGAGTGGCTTTTTAGTTACGTGTTTTATAGTTTGCAATTGTGCTGTTGTTATTTTGATAATTATTACTACTACTACTTCTACCACTATTATTATTATTATTATTATTATTATTATTGTTGCAATAGAATTGTTTGACCGATATTTAGGTCTCAAGTAATGTAAACTGCACTTTAATTTCTCACTCCCATAACTTACATATTAGTTTCAAAATGGGTACATTAAAAACTCTCTGTAATCACATAGTAATTCATAAAATTACTGGACAGTCTATAGAAGTTGCTGAATATTAAACATTATTGATTATAGTTTTTAATGAATAATTCATGGTGATCATGGAATAATTAATAGTAGTTACTGAATAATTCACAATAATCACTGAATTATTCATAACAATTCCTGAATAATTTGTAGCAGATTATGAATAACTCATATGTTACTGAATAATTTAGTGTTTTATGAATACTTTATGGTGATTACTAAATAAAAGTAGTCACTGAATAAATTATAGTAGTCACAGAATAATTCATATTAAATCACTGAATAATTTAAAACTGGATAATTTGTAATAGTTACTTAATTCATAGTAGCGAATGAATACTTCACATCCACATTGAAAATTCATACTAGTTAGTGAATAATTTATAACAGTTCCTGAATAATTAATTATTCATAAGGGTAACTGAATAATTGATAGTATTTACTGAATAATTGATAGTATTTACTGAATAATTAATAATTCATATTAAATATTTCATAATTCATCATTATGTAAAAATGTCATCCTAACAGTATCTTAATAAATCATAACAATTACTGAATAATTCATAATAGTAACTGAATAAAGCCTGTTACACACCAGGCAGCATGAGAATGAACAACATGAAAATGCTAAATATTTGTACACAATTTTTTCACATCAAAATAATACACACCAGATTTGTTAATTAATTATTTTTTGTGCCATAACAAAAGTGAACAAATTGGCAAACTGACATCCTTTACCCCTCGCTAACGGCAACATTGGGTGGGATACTTTGTTTTTAGGAAAAGTAAAAGGATTAAGGAGAGCCCCCCCCTCATTCTGCAGCTGGAATGTTATGAAAACTTTAACATAAAGCTCAGATGTCTGTAACTTACTAACACCTTCTGCGAGGAAGCAGATGACAAACTAACCCTTCTAAAATTTGTAAATGTTCTAGTTGCTGGGACACAGCTGTGCTGCCAACTTGGTTGTCGCCGTGCTCACAGCAGTGATCAGTCAGTGAGTCCCTGTCGTGGGTGAAAGTTTAGGGAGCAAATAAAACGATGTGGCATTTTCACTGTTTGAAAAGTCACGTTTGGTACGCAAGATATCAGTTATAGGCATGCTTGATTTAATTGTCACTTGAACGGCCAGTACGTAGGCCTTACTTTATTGTAGTTACTGAATAACTCAATACACTGAATGATTTATAACAGTTATTAAATGCACCTAAAATTAAGGACTGCACAATATCGTCATCGTGTTACTGGCGTTTTGGATGTTGGTAATACGGATATCCCAAAAGGCTGCAATACGCAAAGTAGCCTTCTAACCAATCATACTGTTTTTTTGTTTTTTTTTACTGTCTTCTGTGACCAATCACCACAAAACAAATGAGTTTCTGTGATCTTCTCTGATCAATGTATTCAAGTTATCCAACAAAAGTAAATTATTTTGGTGAAAAGTAATGCAGGCCAATCTGCATCACTATTCACTCAGTAATGCGTTTTTAATATGTTGCAAGGCAGATCACAATATGTAGTATGATACGTACGTTTCTTTAAGCATAATCGCAGCACTCACATTTGTACACATTGTGTGCAGGTCCACACTGCACTTTATTAGAGGTTTTGGATGTGACTGGACTTTGCTTCATCACATGAATAAAAGCAAGTCCAAAGGTAAACTGAGTAAATATACACTTGCAACATACTTGAGTGTGTCACATTTTGAAGTCAAACTGCCCAACAGAACGGCCAAAGATTGCAAAATTCCATGCCCAAACTGTTCGGTTATTTAGTGATCAATCATTAATAATTAATTGACTTACAGAATTGTGCTCCTTAAGGTAGTCCGCTGCGTTCTCCTCTGCGTTGCCTCCGATCTCTCCAATCAGAATGATGCCCTCTGTTTTAGGGTCCTGCAGGAACACCTCCAGGCAGTCAATGAAGTTGGTGCCATTGAACGGATCTCCGCCGATGCCTGAAAGCAAAGGGAACTGACTTCAAAAGAACAAAAGAGAGTGTGTGCAGCATGCCAAGTGACAGTACAGGTCCCAGTGGAGGAGCAAGACTCGAATACCGATGCAGAGTGACTGGCCCAGTCCCACTTGTGTAGTTTGGTGCACAGCTTCATATGTTAGGGTTCCCGATCTTGAGACGATGCCTAGATTAAAGAAAAAAAACAAAAGACAGAAAAACATGAAGAATCAGATTACAACTGACATAATAACATTAATGTCAATTACAAATCAACTGGGGGTATTGTGAGGCACAACTCTTATATGTTTTCATTTACTATTTTTTTGCTTTCACTTCTCCTGACAAAGTTCTTCTTTTGTAACATCACATTCTCAGGCTAGTAGGTTTCAATATCTCTCTTACACGACCCAAGTCTGTCAGGACGTCAAGTTTTAGGCTGAGTTTGGGCTGACTTTTTATGCACATCATTGGACTTATTTCATATTTTCTCCCTCCTTAGTAAAGTTGTAGTCTTTAGCAGCATTTGGAACAGTTCTGGAGTTTGAGAAGTGGGTGAACGTGTCTCTGAATAAGAAGGACCTGCAAGTCCAGAGTGCATCAGTCACAGTCACACCATGGATGATGAGAGGGACGTGTTCAGTTGGTGGAAATATCACAACAGCTCTTTCTCCTTGCTTGTTATCCATCTCTGTTAGTGCATGCGAGCAGGTTCGAGTCGGGTTTCAAATTAGGGAGTACCAGTCGGGCTTGGTTGGGATGAGCGTCAAAGTCATGGATACAGGTTTGATTTGAGCAGTTTCATAACTGTGTAGTTAGGTTTGGGTCCATTTTACATCTTATTTTAACAGTGATGGTGTTTAGTTTTCTTGTTTACCAGTTCAGCCTGTATTACTGTAATTTTGTATTACTCATATCAGAGCTTTCTGTTCAGCACTATATAAAACCATTTATAAACACTGGTGTTCTGCAGTATTTATGTTGATACTGATGAAATATATAAAATAAATATTTTCAACAAATACCAATGAATACATATAGCCTTATTACAGACTATCACTACTGACCAATCAATATATCAGTCTGGCCCTCACATGTTAATAGTACTACAGTGATATGCAAAGTTTGATACTCAAATCACATTTTGCTAATTTTCTAAGAGAAAATATGTTAACGCATCTTTTACAGAGAACACACTTCTGCTCATTTTAATGCACAATAACTATTTATTTGCCAAATTTAACATAATGGTGGGGGGATGGCAATTAAAATTTGCAGAAAAATGGCACACTTAAGTATGTTGCCACAGAACGTGTTTATTTTACCTTTAAACATGTAATTTGACTGGGGATGATACATTTTTTGCATACGACTGTATAAACCAAGTCTGATGTACTATATGAAAACAAGTAATTTATAAATATTGGTGTTTTATCAGCAGTGGTTTATCACCAATATTTATAAATGCACATTAATATCAGAAAAAAATATTTTGTTATATTGAATAATTTAAATGAATAAATAAATGAATATTATTATATAAAACAAATTTAGTATTTTAAAAACTAGTGTTTTATTGGCAGTCTACAATAAATCCACATAGCCAATTAATACTGGCTGGCTTTACAGACCAACCAATATATCAAACAGGCCCTTATATACATACATTAATAAAACTATGTAAAACCAAGTCAAAATTACTTTACCTGATATTTTATTAGCAGTGTTTTTAAAAAGCATTAAATAAGCCTTTATATCAGCTGACTACCAGCCAACCAAAACATCAGGCCCTAATATAGCAATATTAATATTGTATAATATTATTCTATTAGTATTAATACTGCAAGCAGAGTGTATCGAATGGAACTGCAAACATAAATCAAAACAAAAGAGACCCCTGGAGACCTTATTGGACAGTGATTCAATACTGCTGTCCTCACAGCAGACACTGAGAGCCGTTCTCACATTCTGAGCCGCTCCTGTCTAAAACAGTCTTTACAGATATAAAGCCGCTCGGTCTCAAAGAATGCCCTGCTGTGCTGTTTAAAATGGAGAGGTGGCTTTGGTGGACGTCGTGGCTGCACACTGATGTGGAGTTATCTGCTCTGCTCTGTCTGGGCAACAGGAATATGCGAGGACATCAGAACACTCTGCACAGCCTCGCTCTGAGTTCAAGGTCCAGTGACTTATCAACCCCACCAGTGGGACAGACTCCAACAAGAGACAGGAAAAGAGCTCTGATGTCTCAAAAGCAGATGTCACCCACTCTCCCTCTCTATCTTTAACACTGCAGACACCAAAGCTCATAGCAGACACCCTCAGACAATCTTATTATAGGAATATATGATGTCTCACCTTGGGTCATGTAACCCAAACACCTACAGCTAGGACTAAAGGAACACTTTGCATAAGATGACAGAGCAAGGTCATGATATAATCCTTACCAATTCTCCCTTTCTTGTGAATGTGTCCAGGCATGATCCCGATTTTGCACTCGCCAGGCTGGAAACGAAATGACAGAAGATTAATCACAGTGCACAGTAAAAGTGTCAAACTAGAAGAAAAAAAAATGTAATTACTGATCAACAGTTAAAGGAATAGTTCAATGAAATGATAAATTAATGCAACTATTCTTTTATCTCAAATGTAGCTGATCAACCTAAACCTTTGGTGTCTGAAGTTTGTTTCTTCAGTTCTGCTTTGGAGATACAAGGATAAAGGTCACCACACACCATATGTAGTATTAAAAAATGTCAAAATGTCCAAAATGTTTTTTTTATTATATTTATTATTTTTCATTATTGCTATTATTTCATTTAATACTAGCATACTGTGGATTTAAATTTTTACAGACATCCGTCCAGCAGGTACAGCAGCAGATCTTACATTAATGACGCCAGGACAGTTGGGGCCGATGAGGCGGGTGACATTCTGGCGGAGCAGCCTGTGTTTGACACGCACCATGTCCTGCTGGGGAATTCCTTCTGTGATACACACCACTAACGGAATCTCTGCGTCGATGGCCTCTATGATGGCCGCCGCTGCAAATGGAGGTGGCACATAGATCACGCTGGCATCTGCTCCTGTGCCCTCCTTAGCCTGAAACCCAGCAATGAAGAGTGAACTTAAACATGAAAAAAACTTCAGACATTAGAAGACAATTCATGTGAACCATGTTATCGTGGCTGAAAATGACAGGTTAGGCTGAGGTTATTGATGATGAATGAGTTTCCTGGCAAAGGTTTGGACTCACCACCACTTCTTTTAAATGTTTTCTAAATGTTTCCAATTCATGACTCGCTTTCACTGTCATGTTTCAATTAAGAAAAATATAAAATTCAAAATAAAGACTATCATCCCTCTGTTGTCATGCACACGGAGCTGAGACCACCTGGACTGCCACTGCTTAACAAAGGATGGAGCTAGAGCTCAACTCAACAGTCAGCCTCATCTGCTGCCTGTGTGCTAAGACACTTAGCACAAATAAAGCTCCTAATTGCTTCATGTGGCCAATAGCTACGCTAGGCTATAATGACAGCCAGAACAAGTTAGTTCATGTGCCCTTATTTAAACAGATAACGGTTATGCTGAAATGTCTTCTACATAAACTTTGAGTGTTTAAGAGTGGCAACACATTTATACAGACCTGACAGTCAATACAGATATTTGCACATTATCCAGTACAATAAGACTAAAAATGCTCTCAGGTTTGCCATACAAGCTGCAGCGTCCCAGTTTAAAACTGGCTTCAGAAGTGCTGGAGGAGAATAGTATGTATTTAGGTTAAAGCTTGAGTGCATCTCAAGCTGCGGGAACTCTGAGCAAAGTTTTTTCATAAAACAGCTATGTGCTAAATCTTTTGAGTCTATTTTTTAGCTCTCAGCTTCATGCTCATCAAAGCGTCTCCCCTGGTATGAAGAGCAGGTTTTTTAAAGGTGGTTTAAACACCTGAAATGTTTCAGTGCTGATGAGTGCTGACATGAAAACAAGGGGATAAAGCAGGTGATGCTTGACATTGATCCCAAGACAGCAGTATCACTAACTTTAAGGCAAATATTTACAGGTGTAATAGTGTTTTGCTGTTTTACCGCTAAGTCTGTAATAAGTTATTGCAAAAAAAAAAAAACAAACAAACATGTATGTCCCAAAACTTTTGACAGGTGGTGTACACTCAGCCCGAAATGTAGAAACCAGTGTGTTGTAGCTCTTTCATTTTCATTACCTCCTTCACTGTGTTGAAGACTGGCAAGCCCAGGTGGGTTTTCCCCCCTTTGCCGGGTGAAACTCCTCCAACTAACTTAGACCCATAATCCAGAGCCTGCTGACTGTGGAAGGTGCCCTGTGGAAGAAAGAGAGCGAGAGAGCCAGAGAGAGCGAGAGATATAAGTGTGTGCCAACAGAAGGAGAGGAACATCTGAAATGCACACAAAAGGTCAGCAGAGTGACCCTGACAGATCGTTTTACACAGCAAGACCACCATCCACCAGCTTTCAATCACGCCGATATAGCCATGTTCAAGAGGCCTTAAGACCCAGAGCTTGGAAATCTCTGAACTCTGAGCTTTCGGAAACGATTCGATGCATCATGAAATCTCAAGTTTCCATCGTGATGCTGTTTGATTAGATTAACTTGGTATGAGTCAGTTTTACTTTGAGAAACACTTTGAATTCTTTGAGCCTCAAAGACGATCCTTGAGGGCTGGCAATCTAATGGGAAAAATGGAGGCAAATGCCCCCTTAAGAACAATGTAATAATGCTCATTTACTGTAAAGCCATTTCAGTGCATGAATTTTGGGGAAACAAACTGGAACAGCAGTCAGTTGAAATTCTACTATCAGGACAATATGCTGTTACTAGGGCCCATCGTTTGATGAGGAGAGAAAATAAGGGGAGCATTGTACCCTGGGGGCTTCTTTCCTCAAGTTACCAAACTACTTAAATTAAGAATTAATACATTTTCTCAAAGACTACCTGATTAAACCAGCCTGATTACCTATTAAATCTTCTCCAGAGAAAATACTATTGCTAAACATAATAATCACTAACACGCCATCTACTATGTGAAACCACATCAGACACATCTAAAACCAAATCTGAACAGATTTAACTTCAATTCTCACACATGTGGGTGGACTGGAATAGGGCTTTGAGCGGATTATGAAGTACGGAGATATAAGCAGGTGTGATCTTTAACTTAGCTTCTCCGCTGTGTCCGTGTTAATCATTACAGAAGGTGTGGAAACGTTATGGATAAGCCTATAGTGGGTTGTCTACATTGCCTGAATTGATATCTATTGCTTTTAAAGTTACAGCTGCAATTACACGTCTTCACAAGGGCAAAAAAAAAAAAAGACCTAGACATTTTCCACTCATCCACTTCCTACCTTCGCAACAGTGCCAACTTTTCTATCATCACTTTTTCCTTCCTCCCTCATTTAGCGCGAGACGAGCTGCTAACTCGGCCGTTTTTTCCCGCACGCTGCCCCCCGTTAATGATGCCGCCGTGAATTTGAAGTATGGTTTGCTTATCAAGGCGCCGAGCAAAGTCAATGACATTCCAGTCGTTTCTCATCTTCCTTCTAATTATTATGAGTGCTCATTAGAACTTCATCTAATAACCCTTTATTATGTTAAGGAGTCGTTTGGACGAGCGAGCAAAGGGTTGGAGAGAAAGAAAGAGGACATTCATCAGAAAGGGTTGAGAGACGGGAGCTGATTTGGACACTGTGGCCAGAACTCAATTACCGTGCGCCTTCATTTTTTGTCAGAAACAATAGGACTGCAATGGAGATAAGCTGACATCCAAACACAAGCACTGCACATAATAAGATCATCTCTAAGGCTGTCCCTGTAGACCATATTAGTAATTTAGTAATCGACTATTTTGGAATAGTGTGGTAATATTAAACAAGCTATGCACTGCAAGTCACATGGAAAAGGGAGACAAATGACAAAGAACACACAAAAAAAAACACATTTTAAGACACATGTATCATTACACATTACATCTAACATGTACCATATTATTTCTTTTTTTTTTTTTTCTAAATAAGGTTTGGGATCAAGTTAGAATGGACAAACTGCACTAGCAAGTGGCACATTTCAAATAAGGCTATGATAACTTATGAGTATAATTATTTCTTTTTGATTTGCAGCAAACAATTATAGTGTAAAATGAACTGGGACTCTACTGGCTCCATGTGTCTGCAGTCTATGTGGTAAATATAAACTCGCTGTTGTTGGTTTTTCTTGCTTTCTCTCTAAAATCAGTCTAAACTAGGCCAGCACAATATACTGTTTGCTAATTGATATTGTGATACTGGTCCTTGCAATACAGACATTCCAAAAGGCAGTAATCTGCAAATAGGTACTATAATCAATCAAGGTAATAACCAATCACTAAATCTTTTATCGTGTGCTGTTGGGAACCTTACCAATGACAGACACTCCAGATGAGTGCTTCTGGGGGTGCCTGGATAAATCAATAAATCATATCAATGTCTTCTAAATAATTTTGGGGAAAAAATGCTGGCCAATCATTAACTATGTCACATCAGGGATTCCCGAATGTGCAAATTATATCACAATGATAATACGTAGTAATATAATCACAATAAGGAATTCTGTTTACATTAAGCACACCTAGTCAAAATCTGTCTTTTTATTACACAGGTAATGTTTAGTGTTGCAGAAGCCTTGACAATACCCATGATGCACTCAGAAAGGTTTATTATTTCTCATTTCTCACTTGTTTATTGACTTATTTCATGCAAATCACAGCAATACATTAGTACTTCCACACATGGGCATAACTTTTAAACATGTTGGGTGATTCTACAATATCCTACATTAAGACCACATTTATTGTATTTAACACAAATGAGCCCTCCGTGCTGCAGGCAGGTATTATGTCTAAAAAAGCCCGCTATACAATATAGTGTACAACGCTTCGCAATCTTCTGCAAATTGCAGCTCACACAAACCCAAAAAACTTTTGTGGCCCAGAAGATTTAACCAATCAGCCTGTTTTTTTTTTTTCAGACCTAACCTTGTTTGGCAGCTACTGAGTGCTGGATGTCAGGCTAAAGGAGAAGGCTCTGACTGCAGAGCCACAGATTTACACCCACCGTTTCACTCCAGCGGTTTCAGGCCAGTGGACGCATGCGCAGGAGGACAGCGTGATTGCACCATGTGAGTGTTCCCATTCGTATTTCAACCAGTGGCCGATCTCCCCATTTATAATGTCTCTGATGTACACAGCGAGTGCTTGTGCTGGTTGTATGTGTCGCCATGCATATTACCACACAGGAAGTGAAACTGTTGCCAACATACGAATCAACCACTGGTAACTGGTTAAACTATAAACCAAAACACATTACGAAACCATTAGAACCCAAGAGAAACACTTTATGGTTTCTAAGAGCTAGCAGGGAGACGTTCAAAAACTAACGTTTGTTTTAGCCTAAAGCTTAATATTATGCACAGTTTAAACCTGCTTAAAGTAAAGTTTTATTCCTGCACATGTGATGTAAGTCTACACATAAAGCCCCCGTATTAAGGGTAAGTTAAGAGATACATGTCTACATAGACCATTAGTTTACCCAGGCCACATCAGCTGTAGTTCGTGTAATATTTACCCTGTAAATCACTAAACGCGTTTAAACCAAAGTTTGTTTCAGCCTAAATCTTAAAATATAATCCTAATCCAATACAAATGTATCATTATTTATTGTAAACTCAAATAATACGACTGAAATGTTGATTAGCCTAAACTCGCTCAGTAAAACCAAAACAAGTTCTGGCGCATGCACTGAATGCCACTGTCTTGAACCTGCTGGAGTGAAACTGCTGGCAAGAAACTGCTGCTCTGCGGCTCTGCGGCTCTGCAGCCAGATATTATTAGGCTAAAAAGAGAAAAGCTGCAAACTGAGTTCTGGCTCAATTCGACAGGTTCAGATACATATTTGCTTAGTCTCCAACTGACGGTGTAAAATGGTTTTAAAGCTCCTTTTGAAAAGGGTTTTCTCAGGCTGACATACAGCACCACTTTGCTTCACTTCAGAAGAGCCTCAGAATCTTTCCTTCTGAAAGACCTTTAACAGTTTATTCATGATGGATGAGTTCTAAACGACTAAAAGGTGAAATGTTTTACATTGACTTGCACTGAAAAAGTGCATCTTGCTACAACAATCAATGGCCCATATTGATCAAACTCCTCACAGTAGGAATGCTGATCTGGGGTTTGTTTACACTAAACACACTTAGATCAGTGTGCTTACTTGGAAATGCCTGATAAATATGGGCCAGTGGGGTCAATATAAATTTAACATATTTTATTTTTGCAAATAACCATCTTCATCATTTTTTAAATTATGGTTGGTTAAACACAATTGTTGGCTACAGTTGGCTACACAATTGTTTACAACTTATTTTTGTAGTTAAACAAACATAGTCAACTGTTCCCCATAGCAGGACCACCAAGGCCACTGTTTTAGAACACCCTGAGACCACAGTGTCAAGTTTCACACATCAAAGAACACAGCTTCAGAAAACCGTGTCCCAGCTCTTGTATACCAGGAGAAGCAGTGCGTTTCAGGTGAAATGGCTTCAAAATAGAAGGAATCAGGCTAAACTAAGCAGCCACAAACACTCAGACAGTAAAGTTTAAGATTAAATTACAAGATTAATTAACATTTTGTGGCCAAACTACAACCACGTATTTTACTGCGCTTCATTATGTTCTACTATCCTACAGAGATTAAGCTTCAACAGACAAGCTTCAAGTTACAGCAAAAGGAAAAAAATATTTCCTGATCAAATCTGTGACAACCTTCGACTCCCTAAAACACAGTTAACTGAACAGGTGGTCTCTACTACACATGCCTACCAAACATAACGTACAACTGAAAAACAGCCTGACAAACACTGCTTTATATCAGCAGAAGCAGGTAGACGATGTGGACAATGATGTGTGGAACACCAACCTGTTTTCCTGTGAAGCCTTGGCAAATAACCTTAGTGTCCTTGCCGATGTAGAGATTCTTCCTTGATCCGGTGTAACAGTGTCGGACCCCAGCCTGCTGCACTGGAAACACATGGGATGGGGGGGTAGAATTAGAACCCGAGATTAAAGCTCATATCAGACCTCAGAGACACACCGCAGGATAAAGGCTACTCTGTATCTTAAAGATAATTTTTCCATCAGCTCAGTAAAGCAGGGGTCATTCTGCTGCTCTAAGTAAAGCCCTTGTCTTTCTAATACAATTTAACCCTGCATGGCATTAACAAAGACAGGTGGGCTAAAAGTTCCTTTGTGGACTAAGCAACTTTGGGCCTTGAGTATTTAGTCAATGCAAAAGCATGAAGGCAGAGCAAAACAAGCAAGAGAGAACATGACTGGAGGTTCAGCTGTTGCCTGGGCTTCTGAAATGACAATTCTTCATATGTGGGTTGAACAAGGCTTTTGTAAAAGTGGTCTCTTTTTGAATAACACCGAACTGAAGTTAGAATGTGAGTGAGAAACTAAAAGGCCAAGCAATGCATGGAGTAACAGCACCAACATGTGTTCATAGTGTGAATACCACATATCAGAACTCTCACAAATCACATTTAATATATATAACACAGATTTTCAGCTAAAATTAGTTCATTTTTACATGCTCTTCTGTTTTAATGTTTTATCTCTGAGGGCCACTTTTGACATATGTGGGGCTTACTGACCAAAAACAAATAAACCATGACCATTTTCTAAACTTGGAATTTAACAGGCTGCATTTGTTACTCTGTCTTTAAGACTTATCTAGAGTGAGATTTTCTGATTTAAAGACCAGGAAAACCTCTTTCCTAATGATATATCTTGAAGGTGGAAGGAATTTCTGAACAACTACACCTCCTTCGAGGCAGAGACTTGAGGATGGGCTATAAGAAATGTTGTTTTTTTTTTTACTGCTGGCTGGCTAATGCAAAAGGCTAACACACTACTGCTATGAAGCTTAATATCATGTCAGTATTTATTAGCTTCTACATCAGTGGCTACACTAGCAGTCAGGATTCCTTATAGTAGTGGGGGTTCCTACTGGATGTACGAGGTATTTGTGTAATGCATGCTGGGTATTGTAGTGGGAAAACAATGTCTGAGAACAAAAAAGGATAGGAAATTGTGAATTCTGTCAAACTGATGAGGCTGAAGGATCCAAAATTACACTACAGAGTACCACACAACATGGCAAATAACAGATTAAATGCTAGTATTAGGCCAGAAAGCACCATTCGAGTAAAAGTTCAGTAAAAACTACAGTTAGGCCAACAAAGTTAACCGTAATCCCCCTCACAGACAAAAGCAAAGGGAAGTTAGTCAATATGGCTGAGTTCAGTTTAGTGGACATTCCAGCATTGACAAAAGCATAGTCCAAAGTTGCACAACACTGGAGTAGTTATCAGGAACAAAGAGTGTCATGTAATAATTAATATACACACACACATATACATGTCATATATTCAAGGTTAAATTGTAAACAAAGACATTCAGAGTGGTTTGGTGTGAAATGCTCTGTTCTAGAGACACTGATCCGAGTCAGAACTGTTCACAGGAACCAGACGTCGAAGTTAAACACCCCTAAAAGCTCCCTTTCAGAAAGTTGAGCTGGTTGCCTGTTGCTTGAGACATTGTTTTATAAGAGTTTTGCAACAAACTTTTGGTCTACATATTTTTTTTAAGTGCATGCTGGGAGGAAAGGTACATGCAGGTGGTGCATGGTTCATACATGCACGGTTCCTTTCACCACCACTCTAAATCTGAGCCAGCAAGTTTCTCTACAATGAACCATTTGACATCAAACCACTGACTCTGTTTACTTCACAAACACTGAATTATCCTGGGATTTTGTAAAAGTCTACTGAATTCCCCTTTAGGTTGTTAGACTCTATTCTTCTCTTTTAGGCTCATGTTGGTGTAAAATAAAATGCTAAAGCTCCAAAGTGAGAGGTGTGAGCCACAGCAAAGCAATTCAAGAGCTAAACCAAAAACACCGAAGGACATTAATCACACAAGCAATCAGAAAAAAGGAACCGAGTGAATATACTCGAGTACATGTTTTAGCATCTGAAAATACTCCAGACTTTAAAGAAAAATGTGCTGAAGAACATGGAGCCGAGTAAATATAACTAACTACAAACTACCCACCTCAACTAACTGCCCTTATAACAAGCATGCAAAACTTTTTTTCACTTTGTATGGCCATAATTATGAAGAAAATAGAGTGAAATCCTCAGTAGAGCAAAGGCTCAAGTCTCCCTGACAGCTGAGCTCAGAGTTCAGTAGTTCACGGTGGCCTCCCTGCTTCAGCCAGACTGGCTTTAGTGCTGCAATACAGGCTAACAGCTGTCCGTCTGAGCTAAACTCAGCTTCTGCTGCATGGCTTCGCCCTAACAGCATTGCGGAGGTCTTCTAAATAAGTGCAAGAAAACGTGTACTTAATAAAAAATGAACTTACAGAGCAGCCTGGCGAACAATCTGCTGCTCGCCATCTTCGGTCATTCACCAATGACACGGGCAGAAACGTCACTGACTGTAGCGCTCAAATATCTGCCTGTTATTGATGTACGTTAATGTGCTAAAGTACATGGAACGGATTTTTAATAATTTATCTCTGACAAAGATTACAATAAAATCATTTATTCTCTTAACTGGGCTTTAAAAATTAATATGAGTTGTAAATAACACAAAGTAAGCCGTCATACAGGCGATCTTTCATGGGGCCGAAAATGCAAGGAATTGTGGGTAATGTAGTTTCATTAACCCGCAGTTCGAATGAAAAGGAAAAAAAACCCTTCTCGTAACTACAACAACAATAACAATTATTATTATTATTATTATTATTATTATTATTATTATTATTATTATTATGAATAAAAAATAAATAAATTGTTTGCCTTGAGCCCTGTGCAGTTGATACATCAGTCCCCTTGAATCCTAAAGACATCTAAAAAGATGCTGTGTAGATTTGCTATGGGACATATAGAAGCTGTAGAATGAATACTCTGTATTAGAATCCGGCCGACATGGTTAAAATGGCAGCAACTGTTTGAATTTCCACACAGACATTTAACTCTATGAATTTTGATGCAAAGATGCAAAATACAGTCAAATGCTTGCACTCTGAAAAGAGAAACATTTAACTATTAACTAAGTTTCTGAGCTTGATGATAAGTGGGGCTGGCATGATATTATTGTACTATTAATACACTATTATTTTTCCCCACTTGCTGGTGCACAGTAACATAACCAAAACTCAAAAAATGTTTTGGAGGCTTGCGAAAGCCATTGTATTCTGATGGAAGCTCATGAAAAAACAAGAATTTTGTCTTTAAAATTGTCAATGTCAATTTTCTTTATTGATTTATTTACTTAATGAATTAATTTATGCGATTAGAGAAAAATGTAGCACAAAGTACAATTATTATTTATTAATACTGTCAAACCGTTGTTTTAAAGACACACTACCACTCTTTCTAGCGGGCGGGGCTTGCCAGCGAAATTAGCCAATCGGAACCCACCAACTCTGCCTACGCTGATTGGCTGACGGTGTTTTCGAACCGCCTTGTCCACTTGCGCGAATTCACTATCGTTTTGTACGCCAGTGCCCCCGTAGACCTCCAAAAGCAACTACGTAAAAACCTGCACTCCTCCACTCGCGCCGTGACGTAGGACGGCATAAGGAAACATCTTGCCTAGTGCGAATGAAAAAGTGCCCGCAAAGTCATTCAAGATGGTGCTGGAAACTATTTCGAGAATTATCAAAGTGCAACTGCCAGCCTACCTCAAGAAGCTGCCGCTGCCAGAAACGATCGGAGGATTTGCGAGACTCACAGGTAAAAAATGTGGACGTGTGTTCATCAGGCTGCTCTGCTCTGTGCTGCTGCTGCTTTACCTGCTTTACCATCTTTCTGTTTTAGAGAGTGGAGCAAAAGTTTCAGTGCTGCATCTAATATAGTGGAACTTAAGGGAGGTTGGAATGTAAGAAGGAGTGTTTTAAACAAGGGCAAGAAATAACAGCATCAGTATTCAAAGAACCTCATTTCTTGGCAGCTCTGTTGTACACAATCAAATATGCAGTAAACAATACAGACTATCAGATATGCACAAGTCAAGTAAATACAGTCAATTATGCACTAGCAAGTACTATAACCTACGTTACTTTCAAACTTCTCTGCAGTCCATCTATTCTGTGAAGCACGGGGTAATCACATGGTGCAGCACTCATCTGCTCAATTAAGCATTTTTAATCAATGTGTATTATTATGCACTGCTCTGTATTTTTGGGAGTTCATGCTTGCTTACATAGTTCTGCACTAGTAATAACCTCTTACTGGGTTAGAGCTTCCTGCAACACCCGCAGAAGAGGTGACAAGGCAAGACACAGCTTCTAGTTTGATGCCTGTCCATGTATTTACATACATAAAGGGCAATAACACCATTTTTTTTTTCAAAATTTTCAGCATAATTAGTTAACTGAGAAGTAAGAGAGTGTTTTGAAGAAAAATGATTAATTCTAGAGAGATTTAACAACTTCTTTATAATCTTGAAAGGAACCAGGGATCAGGGATACTATTATGCACAATTCTAGCTTTTATACATTTCTCAAAAATGCCAGATTTTTCATCAAAACAATCAGACTTTGGTTACTTCTTATAAGCAACCCGTGCTGAATTTTTTGAAAAACTGGTGGACTTCCCCTTAAAGACTTGGCAGAGCACATCTCGTGACTGTTAGCATGCCTATATTTGTGAAAAAGCCCACAATACAGTGTGGGGAGAGGTTATAGAATGCAGGTTGCACCCCTCCCTCAGGTCATCCATGCAGCCTGTGTTTTGTGGAGGAGAAGGAGAAGAGTGCTAGTGTATAGGCGTAATTGTAGCAGGGAATGTAAAGCTGCATTCATCCCTCAGTAGACTTTGCCACTGCTTTGAAGTGGCTCACATTCAGGCGTACTTTACCTCTGTTTCAACCCACAGCTGTGTCACATCATCAATCACCAGTGAAGGAATCTTTAGTACAGATTTAATCTGGCTTAAAAGATGATTCACACTCCATTACATTCATGAGATTCGTCTGGGATTGCGCTCTGTGGCCATAACTCTTTCAAGTTAGCATGTAATTGGCTTAGGATTGTTTAATTAAGCATATGGCCTACTTTTTTGCTCACTAAATCACATTATTGCCATGAGAATTCACCTGAAGCTACTTTTTCTGCACCACTTGGTACAGTCTGGTACCAGTGGACACTTAGCTTTTCGACGGCCCTGGGTTTAAGATAACTAATACAAGTTATTTTGATCAGTTGTTACAGGCTTTGGAAGGAATGGTTTGACAAAAAAAATAAAACTTACATCATTTTTATTGCACCTCCTGTTATCTGTAATTTTGGCAAAAATATCTGTGATTGGCAAAATGTAGATAAAAGATGGCTGCTGCTACTGTTTATAGCTACGCTAAGTACATTTGTCCCTTTCTATAAGTATCCAGAATGTCATACAGTGTCAGAAACCACACAGTGAACACAAGTGCAAGTTTATTTGAGATTACTCGACACATTCATGCAGTTTAAGCAATTTTAGACATGCAGTTTCTGCAGTGCTAACTGGGTATTAGCTTGTTCTTGTTAGCTAACATACATTAGCCTCGCAGTTCCAGTGCAAAACTAAAGAAGTAAAACGGGTCTTGGCTGCATTTAAGGAGAAATTGTGTAATTCTTTACTGAGCTGCTCTCTTAAGCTGTGTAATAACTTTAGTCTTAATCACTCCGTGTTTCTGGGAACCTCATCTGAATTCGGTTAGGCCACTTTGTGGAATGTTATTGGCAGCACGCCTGTCCTGTAAAGGTAGCTAATATGATCCCACCGTGTGTCACTGTGTAGGTGTTGTCACCACAGGCTGGTTTGCTTTATAAGTAGAATATGGATACAGATACACAGACATAGGAATTGTGGGCCTATCATAAAATGTAGAAATTGGTTTTCCTCTTTTGTATGTCATGTCAGTTTGAGATATCACACAAATGATGCTGATCATTTTTTAAGCAAATATCTGCCGATAGTCAAATCTGTTGATCTATTTTACTATGACTAACATGGATGTACACTCATTATAACTACTCTGGAGAGTTAAGGAGGACAAAGACAAGTACTCTGAATGTGTCAGAGGTAAGATAGGGTAAAGCAGTTGTGCTACATTGTTGTTTGTTTCATGTCAATTCACAGAAGGCCATGAGAAACCTTGGAGGCTGACCACTTTTTTATGCATGTTCAGTTTCAGAGTGGCTCCGTCTCCTGCCTTTGTTGGGAATTTTGGCCCTGCTGGGCTACCTGACCATCCGACCCTTCCTGCCCAAGAAGAAGAAGCAGAGAGACTGCCTCATCAACCTAAAGATCCAAAAAGAAAACCCCAAAGTGGTCAACGAGATCGACATAGAAGACCTACGAAGCACAAACGTTTGCTACTGCAGGTGTTGGCGTTCGAAAACGGTGAGAAGCAGCAGAAAAGCATGAAGTGTGGGCCATAAATACGTCTAGTCTAAGCCTGTATAGACAGATAGATAAATGATATTCCCAGTTTGTGTTACGCAGATTGGTAGAGTACATACCAGGAGTGTAATAATACAGCATAGCATACTGTATCCTATTATTATGGCTAGCATGTTAGCTCATGGCCAACATATTAGCTTCTGGCACATTGGTCTGTCTGAATAGTCCAGGCAAAACTGCACTGTGCCAATCTAAAGTCTGAAATACTTTTATAATGCTTAATAAGACATAAAATGCCCCTTTCAGAAGACCCCCTCTCAGATAACACTGAGCACTACATTGCTGTTGAGTATTTCTGAGGCTACAATAATAATAATTTCCTTTACACGATTTGCAATGTTATTAGTCCTCTCACCCATACTGAACACTCACTACTTGTCTTGTAGAAACTGTTACGGCTTGCAGAAATAAGCGTCATCATAATGTTCATAATAGGACAAACAAAGTCTACTTACAAAGCAAAGGTTTCTGGTGGGTAATGCTGGAACTAGTAAGGGAAAAAAGTAAGAGTGGTGGTTAAAGAAAGCGCTTTGTATTAATAATAAACCTATATATATATATATATATATATATATATATATATATACATATATATATATATAAAAGCTTGCAAAGACACATTACAACAATGCATACATGACTATATAGTGTACTGTATAGTTATAGCCATGTTTATAATTCCTTATGAATGCATTATTACATGCTATTCATTTTATAGGTTCCTTTACACAAGATTTTTTAAAAAAGTGTTACAGAAACTTTACTAATCACCAAGGAAATTGCAGGAATTAGCCAGAGATTTCCTATGATCTTCGTTAAGTCCACCATAGTTGCCGATAACTTTTTGCACATGATACGCAGTACATGCAAACATGCTCATACTAGTCTCTGCTGTTTTACTCTAATTTAAATGTTGGACAAGTTCCAGACAACCTGGTTACAAAAACTGAAACTTATTCGCCAAGAGCCCGGCAAATTTCAGTGACTCATTTCACACTAGCAAAAGATTTATAACCTTACTACTGTATGTTGACGTCCTGGGAAAATGTTAGTTTGCGTCCTTCTAAAGGAGGAAGTTGGATTTGAATGGAAGTAGCCTATTGAAACTGTGATGTGTTTTGCATATCTTCACATGCCCCCTGGGGCTTCGGCTTCCTCTTTTCAGTACAGCATAAAAACGGCTGACTCTGAGCTGCGGAGGGGGGTTTGTAGTTTGCTGAATAAAGTGTATAATGTCACAGTATCACTATCAACCCCTAATACAGCGTCATCTTTCCTGTTGCAGTTTCCTGTTTGTGATAAATCACACATAAAGCACAACGAATTGACCGGGGACAACGTGGGGCCACTCATACTGAAGAAGAAGATTCTATAATCCACATTTTTCATCAGCCAGGGAGGAGAGCAGAACAGGTGCTCTCGCTTCCTTTCAGAAAAAAAAAAGCCTCTGGTTTCATTTTCTCACCATTAAAAATGTATGGTTTGTCCATTTCTCTTCAATGAACCTGCTGTGTTTAGCCTAATGTGTCCTACTATTGATTGTCGCCACATCGCTGTACATTCATTTGCTGTGAAGAGTGGGCCTGATCTTATAGATGATCCAAGAGATGTTATTTTGGCTTCGTAGGTTTGCCTTGTACTGATCCGTTCACTTTTTTTATACTCTAAAGTGGTTTTTGCAGTGTGCCTTAAGAGTGCAATTTGACTGGACCACAAACTACAATAACAAACTAAAGACAGTGCCATGAATCTTCTGAGTTAAACTTCTCAGCTAAAGAAATACTCCAGCATTTTGTAAAAGTAATGTATCTAACGCATCTGTAGCGCACCCTTGATTACCACAGATGATAAATTTGAGGCATTTTCCTGTACTCAGAACTGAAAAGAACAGAAAACTCAATGACTTGAAACTCACTTACAATAGAAGTCAGTTGCTGAATTCCATAAGCAAACGTTTATGTGGAAGACTTTCATTAATCCTTCAATGCAAAGTATTTGAAGTTGTAAATCTGTATCCATACTAATGCTGTCCTGGGGACGATACAAGTAGCATGCGGGATAAAGTTAATGCCGTTTTGGAATGCTTGAGGATGAACGTTCGTTAACTTAAACGAACATATAGTGAAACTCATGACTGTGCCAACTGTTCACACCTACACTAAATATCGCAACGTTTAATCCAGAAACTGGTTTTATGTAGCATTTTTTCTTCACATTTCTGCTGCTAATTTCCATTAGCCTGTCAATGGGAATTCCCATGTAATTTTAGCATCAAGCTAACGATTGTGTCTGTTCTATCTCTTTTCATTTTTGCATGCCCTACCTTAAACAAGGGCACTTCAAACTTATAACAGACATTATTGTTCTATAGGCAGCCATAAACGGTGATAAATCCAAATAATTCCGTGGCGGCATAGTGGTGTGGGTGGAGTCTTACAGGCTCCACATCATGGTGCATGGATACCAGAAAAAATAATGTTGTGTTTACATATTGGTATTGGAAAAAAATGGCTTTCCGTGACACACAGCAGTACGCGACTGATGGTGGCATGCAGCCATGGAAATGTTGCCATGGTGACAGCAATACCTGCCAAAAAGGATCATTATCAGAGGAGACTTTAGCAGTGTCGGCTTTTATTTAAGGTGCAGAAAAGTCAGGAGTATGCGGCGTATGTTTTCATTTTCATTTCAAAGATATGTTCAGAATAAAATTCAGTTTCATTTATATCTTTATTAATATATTTTATATAGTTTATTTCACCGTCAACTGTGAATTTTCCCAAATGTTGTGAAAACTGAGTTGTTGTTGGAATGTTCCATTGCCCAGGTTATCTTTTGGATATACATACAGTGAGGATTTTAAATTGATTTTGAGTAACATTTTCCAAATAAAGTGATTAAATTCTCGTTACCACAACACAGAACGATTTAAAGATAAAATGTAATAATAATAATAAATACATATAGAACACTATAAATAGCAAAATATAGTGTTTTACAATTTTATCTCAAGACTAGAACATATTGACAGCCACTGAAGCGTTCCTTTTCACTTGTTCCACTGTGCTACAGTTTACAAGGACACCATTCAACAGTAAAAGTCATACAAACTCAAAAGCAGAAAAGACAAGCAAAAACAAAAAAAAAAGATAAATAGTAATGAGTAACACATCTGTGGACGATTACTTTAACGAGAATTAGGATTAAAAATTCTAAGAAACTTTAGAAAGTTTTAAAATTGAAATACAAGCTCTACAGACTTTTTCTGTACCATATCGAGCTCCCAATTATCTACTAAATGATATGACTATTGTTTTACATTCTTTCGAATGACCCATAGGTTTACTGTCACAATGTAAGCACAGTATTAGGGATACTGACCGGAATTGCTTTTGGTTTTTTTTGTTTTTTTTTCCAAATTATGTTGTTTTCATATTTCACATTATTCGCGGAACTCAGCAACTGCCCATTGACCTCTATTATAACTGAATTTCAAGTCAGCGAGTTTTCTGCTGTTTCTAGAAAACAGGGAAATGCACTGAAGTTACTGTCAGTGGTGAGTGACAGTGTGATACAGATGTGGTAAATAGAGATTAGCTTGAAAAATGCTGAAATGTTTATTTAATCGATCAGTATCTGAAGCTGCTGGTTGCGTGTAAGTGCTGATGATTATGAAAGATTAGGCTAGGCTGTTGCTTGTGCAATCTATTGAGACCATTCCTGTTGTACATCATTGGGATCATCTTTTCTTAATGATCTTTTCTTTCTTGTCCGTGTTTATCTAGCTGTCAGCCAGGGTGGTAATGAAACATCAGTTAAATTATTTATCAGGTGGATGCTGGATCACTGTCCTTTACCTTAAAGACCTTTCCTGTTAAAGGGCTAGCAGCTGATACTTTTAACAGTTTGTTTTATTCTCATACATTTTTTTCAAATATGTAATGTTCATTATTGAAGAAATCTGTACGAATGACTCTAAATCTGGATTAGTTTTCCAGTATCTCAATGCTGTGTAGATAGTCTTACCTCTGCAGTGCTTTTGGAACCCAAACATAATAAACTATTACTCACTGAATGCAATCTAAACAAACGTTGGCTCAGTATTGATTTGCTATGATCATAATACTGTACGCTCAATAGCCACTTTATTACAAACACCTACCTTATAGGTCCACTATATACAGTACTGTGCAAATGTCAGTGACCTTTCATTTCTTTAGTATTTAGTGTGTCCACTCTTTGCCTTTATTACAGCTTCCATTCTGTTTGGGAGACTCACTTTTCACAGAAATCTGCAGGGATATTTTTTCTCACCTCCTAAGTTCAGTCTTAGAAGTTGGTTGCATTTTCTGCTTTTCACAATCCAAGTGATCCCAAACACATAAATGACGCTAAGGTGTGGGCCCTGGGGTGGTCAGTCCATTGTTCTGAGAACACCAGCAGCTTCTTTGTTTTGAATGTTCTTCTATTTTGTCCATGTCCTTTTCTCAGTAATGGCTTCTTGACAGCTACACATCCTTTCAGACTCATAGTGTTGAGTTGTCTTCTCATAGTGGAAGGATGGACAGAAACACCTGTGGAGCTTTTTAGATCTGAAGGAGCTTGATTTTCTCCTCTGTCTCGAAGATGAAAACTTTAAATGCTGTATATCTGATGATAATGGGATAATTTTGCTCCTGCATTTTCACTTATTTTACTTGTGTGAGTGGTTTATTCCACTTATAGAAACGTGAACATTTGTACCTAGTGGTCATTTTCACTCTGACCTTTGCACAGTACTGCATGTATAATATAATGTTCCTGGGTTCTTTTTATTTTTACATGGGACAGAGAAGTCACATCTGTAACTGTACATGCAATGTGCTTAATAATTTTTCTTGTAAAATAAAAGACTGTCTAAACATGAACTTTTGTATTAATTCACACCAGTAGAAAAATAGGAAGAGAAATGTACATATTAAAGGCCTGTGCTCTGAAACCACTGAGAGAACCGAGAACTAGACAGTTAAACTGCACCAGACTGGCCTTAGAAAATAAATAAATAAGTGTACAAAATAAGACAGTATGAAAGCTCACAGGTGTTATTTGGAACGTGGGCTTCTATGTTGGGCTCTCTTATTTTACTGTAATTTGCATTGCATGTGTAAGCTTCGCTGTGCTGAGATATGCTTTCAAATGAGACGGGGGATTTTATCCCTCGCTCTTTAACCAAATGCGGCTCTTTTTCTCTGCTGCATAAAGAACATGGTGCTTCTATAAAAGACATTAAAGATTTACACCACTACAGTCCTACAGATCTCATCTTCTATGTTCCAGGCTTAAATCAGCTCCCTAGTCTTTAGGATGGAGAGATCTATCTGGGCTCAATCTTCCAGTAAAGTTCTGAATCTGTAGTTGCCTAGTAGTGTTCAGGGCTCGACCGATATTAAAACTGGTCACTGATACTGATATCGACTTAAAGGAGCTCAAAGTTCTAGGGATGCACAATGACAACCTTAATCATATCAGTACCAGGAGATAATTGTTTAAAATATGACCAGCATCGGACAGATATGGGCATCGTTTTAACCTGATATTTCAGGGTGAATTTATTGCGGAAGAGCAGAATGTAATAGAATGCAATGATGTGCAAATCATGCAAACCATATTTATGAAGGAAAATACTACAAAGACAACATATGAAATGAAACTGAGAAATTTTGTTGTTTTTTGAAAAATATATGCCCATTTTGAAATTTTCAGGCCTTCCCTAAAAAAGACGGCCTCTGGATGGCAGCATATGTTCCCAAAACATGTATATGTTACTCATGCCATGTGCACTAATGCACCCCTATACCATCAAGAATACTGGCTTTTGAACTGTGCACTGATAACAAGCTGAGTAAGTCTTTAGCCCATGATTTCCAAAAAGAATTTCAAATGTTGATTCATCAGACCACAGGACACTTTTCCACTTCCCCTCGGTCCATTTTAAATCTTGTGAGCCGCAGAAGCTTTCATGGTTGATTTTGTGGACTGTAACTAAAAATGAAACCATTCAGATCCTCACAAAAATGAGGCATTTTCGTCATTCTCCTAATATGAGAGGCATAAATGCATTACATCATAAAATAAGTCTTTTGTATATATTGGCAATGCTTTGGCCAGTACCCCCTATCCTAAGTAACCTCAGTATTGGCCGACATCGACCAAACAACAGATCGGTTTGGACCTTGATGTGTTAGAGTAGTCAGGATCGGACCGCCTTCTGCAATATGTATGTGATTATTCTTTATTGTTAGTGCAAAGATATACAAAATAGTATTTTGTAGGTATTTTGTTCTTCTGTATAAACTCTGGGAATGATAGTTCCTTCAGACCATAACAAATGATCACTATCAACATATTGATCGCTTCTCATTTTTTCTACTTGATTGTTTTTTTTTTACATTTTATATTTTATGTTTTTTTGCACATAGCAAATGAGCAGAAACTGTGCAAAGTGTCATATTTAATTCATTTTCACTTTTTTCCCCAAATATATAATTTGACCAGGGGTGTTCAAACTTTTGCACATGGATGTATATTGGCCTTCCAGATCTCCAAAAAAGTATTTTAACAAAAAAATAAACAAACAAGCTAATGTCTTGCACCTTATACAGTAGCAAGCAGTAGTGTCTACACAATTGCTGGTCTTAGAACCCTTTTATTATGAGTCTGTAAAGGGACCCAGATGTTTTGCTTTGATCATGACTTAATCATGATAATGAACATCAGAGGTGAATGGCTAACATAAACATCTTGGTTTCTTACCTTAATTTCTATTTACTCCAAGTGTTCTATTTATCTCTTTAAATACTTAATTGAGTCCCAAAACAGTCAGTTTAATGATATTATAGACTGTATAAACAGCATTTTGTAATGTTCAGAGTTCCACTGTGTTTTACAAAAGCTATTTCTCAGTGTAGTGATGACTGTAATGATGGTAATTATTTTCCTGGTGAATTTAACATGCTACAGAATGTTGAGCTCAACAGACAAATCCAACTTTTAGCATCCCAAACATACCAGAAATCAAACATGTATACATGAAAGCACTTTGTCACTTCAAAATGAGCCTCAGATTATCCATCATAATAATAAAATCAACACAACAGCAGTTATTAAATGAGAAAGATACACTGGTGCTCTTAATATTGTCCAAAAAGCTTGGACCTAATCACTCAGTACTTCTTGTATTTTAAAAGTTACTTCATTACTTTCTAATCAGAAACTTCTAAACGGTTCTGATGACTGACTACTAACCTATTAAAAGGGAATTCCACCACTTTTTCAAAATTTCTGCATGATTAAATCATTAACGTTTAAATGAAGTCCTTCAGAGTGGTTTGATGTGAAAAGCTCTGTTCTAGAGAAGCTTACTGAGTCTGAACTGTTCACAGAGATGAGAGAAATGTTTACCAGACGCTATTTTACCATTATCAACATTTTCATTGTCATCCTTGCGGATAATTAATAAAATGGGTATATTTGTGTTGTAGACATCGTAATCCCTGGGGTCATGATGCATGTTCAATTTAGACATGGTTCCTGACCTCAACAAAACCTACTGTGATTAATCCAGTTTTAGATACCCAGACTGTGATTAATCCAGGTTTAGACAAATAAGATTGTGATTAATCCAAGTTTGCATACCCAGACTGTGAATAATTCAAGTTTAGATACTCAAGACTGTGATTAATCCAGGTTTAAGTACTCAGACTATGATCGATCCTCATGGACGTGCACTTGAAAGCGTGACGTTTGTGATGAACTGCCAACCACATGAAAAATGAGGAGTGGCTTATGTTTTATGAATTATACTTCATAAATATTCAGAAAGTAAGCCACACTGTCCCTACTGGCACCCTATTAGTGCTCACTGTAGTAATAATTACTTTAGTCTTGATATCTATGTAGCATGACTGGTTTCCTCCACTTTGAAGCCATATTGCTCAAGTGATTGTCACCATTATCACTACAGTGAAAAAGAAAAAAGTTACCTGAAAAGGACATGAGGTTAGAAGACTGTCCTTAATTGGTCAGAAGCTTGTCCCTGATTGGTCCAAGAGCTGTTTATGATCTGAAATCCTGAACTTAACCAACCCTGGAGCAGACTGAGTGGTCAGCAAAAGTTGCCATGGTGAAGTAGCCTAGTAAAAAGTGATCCACTGTCATGAGAAATCTAGGGTTAGACCAAACTAAGGGTAAAGTTAGCTGAATAAGCTAGAAATTCTGCTATCGTGACAACTGTAAAGAAATCCATGTCAGCAAGTTTCACTTCAGTGTTCTGAAGACCTTTGTTTACATCTCAACCATTCAATTGTGCAGAACTAGAAAAGCGGGTGCAATTCCCCTTTAACAAACAGTACCGGTTAAAAGTTTGGACCATTTAAAGTATACGTAAACCGCACTCATTCACCTTGCTGTTTCCAGTCATATGGTAATTTAAAACGGCTCAGATCTGCCTTTATTTTTGGACTGAAAACAGCCTGGAATGAATGGAAGTGAACAGAGAGCTTCTCTCAAATGGCCCTCTGGTTGCACGCACTGGATGGCAAAAGCTCAGGGCCTGGTTTGGACACACCTACACATAGTGCAGTGACCAAAAAAGTGTCAATCAAAAACTGGTATGTTTTAGATTCTTCAAAGTAGCATCTCATTTGCTATTCAAACATAACTATTATATTTTCCATATAAAATTTCAAGATTTTAGATCAAAATCTCTTGGTGATGAAAAACATCATTCAGTCAGGTGTGTCTAAACATTTGACCGGTGCTGCATTCATGACATTTCCTCAAAAGCCTCTGTTGATAGAGTATTCAAAACTGGCCTGGAATGTAGGTGTTGGGTTAAAGGACTGTGAGTAGACTGCTACAGTGCATCTAAAAATACACCATGATTTCCCCACACCAAGTGGATGACATCTTACAAAAGAGTGTCTATCACGGAAACGCTTTGAAAGCCCCTGCAGAGCCGACAGGAGCTTTTGAGGATGCTGCTTTAACTGGTCACTTCCATGCCCTGTTAGCACCATTCAAGAAGGTTCCAGAAGCCTCAGACTGCACTCTAGTAGATCACCGGAGTCTCTGGCACTGAAAGCACAACTGACTCACAGCTGAAAGAAACAGCATGCAGAGAAAAAACAAACTGAATACGAGGTGTTTGCCATTGTTATAGCAGCACTTTTAGCTATTAATGCCCGGGAAACCATGAAGTTTTACATTTTGATCATTTTAATTCATCTGAACCATCAGGACACTGAAGCTGTAGGAAAAATACTGAGAATTTTCCTCAGATGGAATGTCACACTCCGCAGGAAACGCTCAGCATATTTTTTTTTACTTTGAATGCTGCAGATTCACAGTTATTCATTCATTAAGCATTTTAGGTTTTGCCGCAACGGAGGACGGCAAACAAGATATTCTATTGTTTTCAACAGATCCACGCCAGAAACTTCTGCCTGTTGAGCAAAATAGTAAGCGGAGCGTTCCGTCAAGAGTTCAGATGTTGACTGTTTTGTGAGCCACTGATGTCAAACGAATCGTTGTTACATTCTAGACAAAAAATTTCTCCCCAGTAACGCTGTCAGCATGCCAATGTTTTGTGTGACTTTATGCTGCCATCAATCGTGCACTACCATTGAGGTGCGGAATGATGTTTTTTTCAATGCCAACATGAGAATGCAGCATATATATATGTATATATGCATTAGTGAGATCCTGCAATTTTTCGCTCATGCAAATTCTCTTCCTCCAAGCTGGGCAGCACAAAGTTTCCTACTTTATTCATTATTTATTATTTATTATACAGTAAGGGAAATATAGGGCCTATATCCAAATCAGATTATGATGTTTTGTACATCAATTCAGAATGATTCAAGAGAAATCATGAAGCATCTAAGAATCGATTATTTTTCCCGCCTCTAACAACTACTTTATTATTTATCTTATTGTTAGAAACCATATTAAGATCAGTAACCCAGATAAGAGCCAGTAGGTTCCTCTGTAAGACCTTTGCACCTCTCTTTCACTAATAATTCTAACTAATTTACTGCCAGTGGAATTCTCACTGCAGGTTTGTTACGCTAAGTTTTGTTGGAGTCTTTCCTTTGCATGACAAAGGAAGCATTGCTTAGAGATGACTGTGACTGGCTGAGATGCATATCAATCACTGTTTTGCAAACGATCATTTACAAAGAGTCTGCAAACAACACCAACAAGTGTTATACTTTGGCATTTTGTCCACACTTAAAGGCAACAGCAAGGAATTTGACTTTGCAATGTCCCTTGAACAGGTTGTATTCCGTTGTTAAATCCTATTCATAGCAAACTTTAGGTTAATATCCTTCAAGTAAAAATGACAACGATTAAATGTGACTTCCACTTGGCAGTTCAAACTCTCTGAAAGAATGACTAGTTCAAAGTCTGAAAAAGGAAAAAAGAGCCTTTCATTGTTCCAGCGAGAGACAGTACAATAAACAAACACTGTTCTCCAGTCATGCAAATCCAATAAGCCGTGGTCTACTTCAAAAGACTGTAGAGAGGTAATATTAGCACTGAGGAAAAATTCATGAATCCACAGACACTGTTGATCCACAGCTTCATCCTTCAGCTGAATTTTTATCAGCTTTCACACTTTAACAAGGGCTCCATTTGACTCATCAACTGAATATGCAGGACTGACCGTCTCAGTTCAATTTATAGACTCCACACGTGTTCTCAGTGAATGGGAATGTATGCGACCAAGCAAAAATGTCCATGTATGTGTTTAAGTATCCAAGAGGACGCGTCTCACCCCATTCAGGATTCTGTGGTCTCTGCAGCAAGTGGGGTCCGCACAGGCCAATGAGCAGAGCTCCAATAGGACTATAAGGTTGGACAGCATGGCCACGGTCAGCACGTCCATTCCATACTGCTGCATCTGCTCCTCCTGCTTAGAGCGCGCCATGTCCAGAGCGGTCAAGCCAATAGCAGCCTGCAGAGACAGACAGTTTCAGCTAATGATGTACTAAAATGATTATTCTGGGCTGAGAAACAATTTCCAGACACTGAAAAGAAAAAATCCTTTATTTTTAAACATGGATCCCTGCAGCCCTAAAAAATGAACACCTTTGCTGTTTGTCATTTTTATTCTTTTGGCCCAATATTTTCAGTTTCTCCTCACTACAAGACAGTACTCTCAAAAGTGCATGAGTGCTCACATTCCTCTTTTTAATTAGTAGGCCATTTCTCAAAGGATAACTAGGTGTGGTCAGCGTCATTTAGCAAGACAGGCTCCTCCAAAATTTGAGGGCATGGAAGTGAAGGATGTGGATTTGTAGTCCTTTATTTATCTGAACGGTGGCCTTAGGCATCCAGGCCAGAGCGATAAACAGCTTCTCTTTAAAGTTAAAGCACAGCACCATGAGGAAGGTAAAGAAATTCACACAGTCAGGGTGATGCAGAGGGCTGCTAGCCACAGGTCTGAAAACAGACACACACACACACACACACACACACACACACACACACACACACACGTTTCCTGTGTAGCGAGTGATAAACGTTCTCAGAACTTTATTTAAAAAAGTGTTATTTCAGTAAGACTGACTGCACCTGAAAGGCTCTCACAGCCACTGAAGCCAGTTTATTCTTAGTATTACACTCAGTATTAATATTTTTAGTAAGTGAAAGCAACTGATATTATGCATTTTATGTAAACCAAACAAGTGTGTGTAACAAGAAGGTTCCGGTGCATGCGAGCATTGTTTAGTGCTCTGGTTAGTGCTAACTTCTCAAGTTTAGTTTTCACTGGTAAGTTTCTAATCTTTCACAATCAGCAATGGGAGGGCAGTGCTTATAGTAGGGGTGCACTGTGCACTGTGCACCTATAGTAGGGGTGATACTGATACTGGTATTGGTCTGATACACTCATTTACTCACACTCATATAAATTCACCTACATTCCGATACCCGCTGATACCGTGTGAAGTAAGCCAAGTGTAGCTGCAGCACTAATTAACAAGCGACTCAAGCTGGCAGTGAAGGAGGTTTTGCAGTCTGACACAAAGTCCATCTATGCTGACTTTACTCTGTTTGACTGAATACAAGGTGTAAATGTTAACATGGTGATATTTTTGGAAAAATGGCTGTAGAGAGGCCATATTGTCCTACCATGTACATCACCGCCTGGTTTAGCTTCAGTGCACAGCGTTAGCAGCACTGTTCAGTTTCTTGGCTATATAAATGAACTTTGACTTTACTTGACTTGACTTTAAGGGATTAATGTCAGTGAGAAGTGCCCTTATTATAGTGGAAGCATTTGTGTCGCAATGAAAATGAAATATTTATGTGTATATTTGATTGAATCCTAGTAGAACAGTGTATCTGCTTGTGTATGTAAGGAATTGTTTGCATGTGGTTAACAGCTGTAAAACTGACAGAGTTCACAGTATGACAGTGTGACCTTTAAAGCGGTACTACAGTAGAGATGTTTTCACACAGTGTAAAGGGTTAACTGAAGCTGTTTCTCAGCACAGAGACCAGGCAAAATGTTCTTTTCACAATGTTCATGTGACTAATTAGTGAAGGTAGAATAAGAGATAGAGGGAGGGAGTGGTGGTGAGTGTGTGGGAAAAAAGGAGAGCAAACCAGAAAGAAAAAAAAATCATAAGGCAAAGTAGAAGAAAGGAATCACAAGAAAAATGAGAAAATAAAATGGTAAAGTTTTTAGATACAAACATTTTGAAATAGTGTAGTGGAGGGTTTTTCTTAGGGGGGCTCCGACCTTGGCCTTTCTTCACCCAGCTCCAGCAAAGAAGGCCAGCACCCGTGTACAGAGTCCTCCCAAGCCTGGGAAACATTACTGCCAAACACAGCAAACACAGACAGGCCCAGCAGCAAGAACGAGTGCTTTACTGCTAGATCTTTCTGCATGAGAAAAACATTAGTAGATAATCATAAAGATACACGATTATTCATTTTTGCAGTGTAAAAGAGTGGCAAAAATTATCTAAACTAACTCCAGTTAAACAAGTAGCTCTGAAGAGTGAATCCTGTGGATAAGTGTGCTCACTTGGTCTTCAATGGGGAAATAACGAGGAAATAAACCAAAGGCTGAACCGACGGCCATCCCTCCTAAAATCCCTAAAAGCCCTCGAAGGATGTTGAACCAGGTGGAGCCTACAGGGGGCGACAAAAAGACATTTTAACACAAAGCTGGAATGTTCTTCTAATGTATTTAATGATATTTATAAAGTTCAATTTACACCCAGATATTTTGTTCACTGATTAAATATCACTGGTTAGTCAATGTAAGTTGGGCAGGTCCATTTACCACCCAAATAGATTCATGGATAGACCATACAGGTCCCAACAACAAGCTGTGGGGAAGTATAGAAATAACCCATCTGGGCTTGCACATTTAAGGCTGATGTTTTCTCATGGGGAGCCCAGTGAAAACCCATAAGATAGCCCACAAAAACCTACCTAGGCAAGCCCATGTAAAACCCAGCTAGTTTAAAGTTAATTACATGAATAGCCCAAACATAGCCCAACATTTTGCCCACTAGAGACCCAACTGAGCTTGCCCAATTGAAACCCTACAGTTTTAATGGGAAGTCCAATTGGTACCCAGTCAATTTTCCCACTCTGAGCTTAAGCCAGGCTTAAACCCAATAAACCCAGGTAAATTCCATGTAGGGCTCTCTTGGACATGTTGGCTGAGGGGCCTCTTAACCAAACTATGCACAATATATATCAATGAATAACTTTTAAGTCTTGTTTAAATATCACTCTCTAACGGATATTTGATCATCTAACTGAATGGGGAATTCCATTATTTTCAGAATTCCAGCTTAATAAATCATCAGTTATCCTCAGAACAATTAAATTCACTTAAAATTCTTTTGCAATCAACTCAATGCATCTCAATTTTCATCACAGTCCTATTCAGTACATTAAATGCACAAATGTGACCGGAGGAACGAACACATCAGGATCAATTTTAATCAGTTCTAACATTGCAAAATCTATGTAGTTCAACTGTTACCTTCAGATCACTGACGCATTCTTGAACTCTTAACTAATAATCCTGCGTATTCGGTAATCTGAAGTGCCACTAATGAGGAAAAGGTAGCACTACAAGCTAAGCTCAAACAGTCTGTGAAAGTTTTTATTCTGTCAGAATCACATTTACCCCAGTATGAAGCTCCATTTCCAGGGCAGGTCCATGAAGAAGTGAGAGACCAGTGCCTCACTGGATGCCTCTATAAAGGAAGGCTCCCATCGCTGCACACACACGCACTACTTTCAACTTCTTGACTGCCTGAAACACACAAGTTCAAGTTCAAGTGGCTTTATTCTCATTTCAGCTATATACAAGTACACAGTGAAACAAGACAACATGCCTCCAGAACAATCGTGCAACACAGGAACACAAGTGCAAAACAATACAACACACACAGTGCAGACAATACAGTACAATAAATACAAATCAGAACACAGACAGTACACAGTACTGAGAATATGTTCAGTTGTGCAAAGCAGGATGGAACATACTATGACATATTAGCTCATAGCCTAGCATATATGAGCATAGCAGTCACTGAGGTAGCAACCAGATTTGCATCTGATATTTGCATCTGAAGGTGAGCATCTGACAATCACAAACCGGCTTAGCAAACACACAGAACGAAAATGCATTCAGAGCTTTATCAACCCGTAAAGTCGATGATCTTCATCAGAAATAACTACTAGTTTTGAGTTCAGGTGGTCATCAACAACTGGTCACTTTATCATGTAAAAACAATAGGGCCTATGTGGTCCAACAGGTTTGGTTATGCAGCGCTATACTGACTGTCAACTGTCACACTTCATAAATTTAAAAAGCAGAAACTACCACAGTACTTAATATAGGCACTGTAGCACTAGGGGTGGGGTTTTTGTTCATCACCTCTTATTTTTCATTGTTTCATTGATGCTGGATGAGAAGGTCTGGCTCACTGGTTCCAGTTAATCCCAATGGTGTTTAGCGGAGTATATAAATAACTGCTTTCTGTTTTTATTTGCGTTTATTTTACTGTCCCAGCTTTTCTGGAATTAAGGTTTGTATACCTGCTGGGATGGACCAAAGCACTGGTCCTCCATGCTCACGTGGTGTCAGAATGAACTGGCTGGTGATAGGTCACATACTTCATGTGAGGGCAGCTTCTTTGTAGTAAACTCAGAAATTATGTGGACCACCCAAACTCATCATAAAGGTTGGTGCACTAGCACTTCACACGTGGAGTAGCAGAATGAGTCACATACCAATACGTCCAATCCCAGGGAGAACGACCCTCTAAAATCAATGAAGACTGCTTCGGTCAACATGGGGATGTTTCTAAGGAGGACCCCCGCCAGCAGCATGCCTGAGGACACACAAACACAGCAGTGAGAACCCAAACAAAGTCTGGGCTACTCATTACACTTTTCCCACAGATTATAGCAAGTATGAGGGTACAAAAAGCAAATCAAGTGTAAATGAAACTTTGATATCACCCAGTAAAAAACAAAAAAAATGTTATTCCTGAATGTGAGGAACACGTCTCAAATAGCAAGCTTTAACAAGAACTCTGGCAGCAGCCTGAGGTTCTACAAAACCTTTATGTGGGACGTAGAATTCGCAAGTAAGACACGAGAACAGCCTGCAGTGAAATGAAAAAACAGAAAAATGAAGGCAGGAATGCGTTAAGCAGGATGAACGTACCTGTTCAGAAAACTAAACTCCTATCAATCTGTACTGCCTGATCTTCCCATGTTGTTTGTCTATACTTAATCCTGGTCTGGACTCTCTCCAGAAAGAACAGTTATTCAAAAAAGTAGCATCAAGCTTCGCTCACTGTTGTGCTTCATCCCTGTGCCAGGCAGAATAAACACACATGCATTCATTACTCTGTCTTTGATTGTTATTACATTTAAAGTACAGTATAATGACAACAATAACTCTAGATTTCTTAGGGTTAACCCATCCCCAGTGTTCCCTGTATGTGCTCCAGGCTCACCTTTGGTGATAATGGAGGCGAGCAGGCCCCGGGGCGGGGGGCAGGGGCACTGCCTGCGCAGCCACCCGCAGCATTTGTGTGGTGGGTCAGTGTTAGTGCAGGCGTCCACTGAGTGCACCACTCGCGGGATGAACACCGTCTCCTCAGTTACGGTGGTGCTCGGGCTGTCGGGCCTCCGGACCAACACCTGGAGCGTTTGGTTGACTGAGAGGTGATGCTAGACAGAAACCATATGAGATGTCAGCAAAAAACAAACTCAGCCATTAAACCGAAACAGCTCTTCAGGGAACAAAGCAGGGGAGATAAGGACCACACAGTGTACAGTACACAAGTTGATTAAATCCTACAACAGGATATCAGAAAGGGTATTATCAGGTTATATCAGCAGAGCCAAAGCCTTCTGTTTGAACTGCTGTGTTTGTTTCCCACACCCATGCTGGACTGCATGGCAAGCTCTGATAGGACAATAGAAAATAGTTGCGCAAAAGTAACAATAATTATACTAGCAACGATTAGATGAAACCCAAAACACATAACAGATTGAAGGCCACCGAATAAAATATGTCATGAAGGGTTCATAAAATGTACACTATACAGTACTAATTCTCTTCTACTGTGAGAACAGCTCAGTGCTATGGGTCTAACTGGAGTGTAGCTGTCTCCATTACTAACAAGAGGAATCAGCCAAAAAATAAAAGAAATATTTGGAAAAAGTTTTTAATGGACAGTGGACTGGCCACCATGAGTCATGACCTCAAACATCATTAAATGCTTTTGGGATTACTTGGATTGCGAGACGAAAATACAGCAAATGCAGCCAATTTCTAAGACTGAACTTTGGAGGTGCAAAAAAGGTGCAGCCATTGCTGATGCAGGCATTCAACTGCACAAATACGGTTTGTGTAATCTCCGTGGTAAAGCACTGGCAATAGAATGGGATGTTCTCAAGCAGCTGTACATGAGTCTAATGTCACCATGTCCAATTTTGGCATGAATGGTGTGCACCAACAATGCACTTGGGCCAGATTTGGGCCACATCCACCAGTTCTACTCACAGTGTGCGGGCCAGATGTGGGCTGAGGACCAAGCAGTGTGCTGGGCCAGAATGAACACAAGGATGTGACCCACATGTGGGCCAGACAAATTTTGCTATCTGGGTTGTTCAACTTACTGTTGCCATTCTGAATGGCGACCATAAAGAATCAGTTTCTTTTAGTCTGAGAGCTGCTGAGAACGCTATTTTGTAGGGCAGCACATAGGAAGCAGACAGCACATTTATAAATGTAATCTTTTATCCGCTAAGGGCTAAAGTTACATGAGCTAATGCCAAGTTTAAGCATATATGAGAGGGGTCTTTTACATGAGGTTTCAGAGGACGCATCGGTTCTAAGTGGTTTCGGCTACGTTTCCTCTTGTCTTCAGATTTCTGTATTACTAAGCCTCCACTTTTAATAAGTATTAGTGAATGAAAACACAGTTTCATCCCCCCATACATGCCCCCATACGTGCCCCCAACCTTTTAATAATCAATACATTATGTCAAAAGAGAAATCATTAATCCGTCAATTCAGTTCCATTCAACTTTATAGACCACTTAGTAGCTGAATTCCGTAATTTCATGCGTTTCCTCAGTCAGATGTGTTTGAAGTTAAGCTGTAAATCTGTACAGTTCATTCTTTTAGAGATGGGACTAGTTTTTCAACCAGCACAGTGATGTGGGCGGAGTCTTACCGGCTTCACCTGACAGCCATGGATATTGGAAGTCCTTTTACATTTACATAGAAAAAATTGCTGCTCCACGCCTCATAGCGGCCGACAGAGGAATGCAGCCGCGGAAACGTTGCCATGGTGACAGCGCTACTGGCGAAAATGAATCAGAGGAGACTCTAAGCAGTATCAGCTGTTTATTTAGGGTGTAAAAAGTCAGGAGGAGGCTCTGTATTCTTTTATTGTTTGTTTTATAATGCTGGGTGCGTCTGGAAATTCCACATCGGTGGCAAAAGTTGGGAATATTGGGAATGACCCTAAATTTGGACTATATCTTAATGCTGTGTAGATAGTTTTACCTGTACAGTGCTTTTATAATCCAAACTTCATTAACCATTATTCACTGAATACAATCTGAACAAACATTGGCTAAGTATAGTCATATCATTATCACAATACTACACTTACTGACCACTTTATTGGAAACACCTCCCTTGTTTACTATATGCAGTACTGTGCAAAAGTCAGGCTGACATAAATGACAGAGCCAGCTAGTTATTGTTCATATCACAAGTCAATGTAAAACTGTAAAAATGTAAAACATGGAATTCATCCATCATCGATAAATGGCAACAAACAAAAATGTTTCAGATATTTGTGGTGTTGATTATGTTGTATGACTGTACTGTCAATCAGAATTCAACAGGCTACATTGATGTGTTTTGTTTGTTTGCACTTTAAATGATCAAGTCAGCTAAATCTTGTGGGCCACAGAAGCTTTTGTGGTTGGTTTTGTGGGTTGTGAACTGCAAAAGGTTGGAAACAACTGATCTTTAATATTGTAGCTTTAAAAATGAAACCATTCAGATCCTCACGAAGGAGGCATTCTCATTATTCCTCTCATATCAGAGGAGTATATCTATGCAATATAAAATAAGCCATTTGTATATATGCTTGTTTACTGGCAACACTTTTGCTGATACCCATTAACCTGAGTAACCTCAATACTGGCTGAGTTTTTCAGCAGAACATTATATTGGTGAGGTACTTGTGGCAGTTTGTATTAGAGCTGTTCAGACTGCACAGCTCTCTGTAATACATATGTGATCATTCTGTATAAATTAAGTACAAATATACACACAGTAGATATGCTAATAATTTTAAATGCATGACATTTTGCTCTTCTTTATAAACACCAGGAATTTGACTCATTTCCATCAGACAATAATCCCTTCTAAGACCATCAACATTTTGATTGTTTCTTATTTATTTTTGTTCCACTTGATTGTTCATCAATATATGTCATCTGCAAAAGTGTGGGCACCCCTGGTTAAATTATATTTCTGTTTCTGTTGATTTTCTAAGTGAAAATTAGTGAACACATCTTCCACAGACAACAAACATCTGCACATTTTAATACATAACTACTGCTTATTGCTGAATTTAACATTGGGGAGAAAACCTAAATAAAACGTGCATAAGTTATGGCACATTTCATATTTTATGGTTTTTATTCCCCCAACATGTTATGCTCAGCAAATAAATAGAAACATGTCATATTTCAGTTTATTTTGAGGATGTGTTTAATTATTTTTACTTAGAAAATGAACAAAATATGTCATTTCACCAGGTTTGTGTAACTGTACACTGGCCTTCCATGTATCTACAGATCTACAGATAACACATTATACATTCAAAAACACAGTCCATAAAAACAAAAAGCAACAATGAAAAAACATATACTGTCCATTCCATGTTAAATCAGTTTTGGAGGAGTAAAACTATATCATGTGTTTTCTTCAATCATGCTTTATGAGCAATTTAACATGAATATATTCGGTATATTGGTAAGACAGTGAAAGCAAATGTGTCTCTACAAGTTTCTGTATGTAAACAGACACTCCGGCGTTTTTCGACCTAATCTGCTGAAGCATTTGCCCACCGGATTCTACTGTGCGTTTCGATTTAACACATTTTCAATTCATTCGTAAGCACAGACATACATACTGAAACCACTGTCTGTGGTAATCAACCATATAGTACATAAGCACAGGATAGACTTGGTTGAAAACTGCTGGAATTGGACCTTGAATTCAATTAAAACTGCTTATAATATAAACCAGTGAGAGGAAACATCTGAAATCAAAAATGTGCAAAGATTGACGCAAACAGCAGCTCTGATGTTAGTTTGAACCCTCTTATGCACTGGCTGAATGATCTATGATGTAGTGTTAGGCCTCACTGATTTAACATGGAATGACCTAATAGTTCACAGAAGTAAGGGTCAAATAAATAACACTCATAATGTACTGCCCGCAAGTGACCTGAGAAAAGCTGATTAATACAAAAAGGCCCATTTTATTATGAGTCTGTACAGGGACCCAGATGTTTTGCTTTGAAAAATATCAACACTAGAGGTGAGTGGTAAACATGAACATCTTGTTTTTGTACCTTAATCTCTATATACTGTCTTCTATTTATCTCTTTAAATACTTACTTGAGTCCCAAAACAGTCAGTTTGATGATATTAAATGATATATTAATGTTATACAGTACTTTGCTGTGCTTGGATGCATACAAAAGTTATTTTTCCGTGTAGTGATGGCTGTAATTATGGTGACTGAACTGTCACTTTCACATGAAATCTGTTTTCCTGGTGAATTTAACATGCTACAGAATGTTGAGCTCAACAGGCAAATCCAACTTTTAGCATCCTAAACATTCCAGGAATTAAACATGTATACATGAAAGCACTTTGTCACTTGCACATGAGCTTCATATTGCCCATGATGACTCAAACAAATAGTAATAAAATCAACACAACAGCAGCTATTAAATAAGAAAGACACATACTTCGTAAACATTATTACTCTCTATAAAAGCTTGGAACTAATCACTCAGTAGATCTTGTATTTATCTTGTATTTATCAGTCATTTCACTACAGGGCTAATGACTATTACTACTAACCTATTAACGGGGAATTCCACATTTTGTAATTATTGCATAATTAAATCATTAACATCTAAACCAAGTCATTCAGAGTGGTTTGACATTCTGGAGAAACTCACTGACTCACAGTGGAGGTGACAGGAACCAGACATCAGTGCTTGAGGCAAAGCTCTCACACAAACATTATAACATGAAATGGTTATGAATACATTACCTGATGCCTGAGACATTGTTTTATGAAAGTTTGGCCAAAAACAGATTTTTAAATCCATTCATGGTGGAAAGATAACATGGAGGGAGTTATAAGGCAAAATAGCAGATGTTGTGACCCTAGGGGTCTATCTCATGACGCACGTTTCAATTTGCCATGGTGATGTAGCCCAGTAAAAAGTAATACATTACTGTGAGACCAACTAAGATTAATGTTAGCTGGCTAATCAAAAGGTCCTGCTTTGTGAGACAGACCTCTGGTTCCTGTCACCACCATGGTAAAGAAATCTTTGTCAATATATTGTATACTTTAGTGCACCATTTTACACTAAACCACTCTGCATGACTTTTTTTCTCTGCCCTTTAAAGATCATAAAAAACATAATTTAGCCGGGTGTGTATAAGCATTGGTACTGTATCCGTGACTTTTCCTGTCAGTCAAGTATTTAAAACTGGCCTGGAATGCAGGTGTTGGGTTGAAGGACAGTGAGCAGACTGCTACAGTGCATCTAAAAATACACCATGTTTTCCCCACACCAAGTGGATGACATCTTACAAAACAGTGTCCATCACGGAAATGTCTGGAAAGCCCCTGCAGAACCAACAGGAGCTTTACAGGACGATGGTTTGGTTGGTCACTTCCACGGCCTGTTAGCAGCCTCAGATTGCACTCTCGTAGGTCACTGGCGTCTCTGACGCTGACAGTGCACCCTGACTCATAGCTGAAAAAACAACATCCAGAAAACAAAGTCAAAGTCACTAGAAGTTGAAACGTAACCCCAAAGGCACTTATGGATGATCTGATTATATTTTACCATTACTGTGATCAATTATGTCACAACACACTTTTCTGAGTTATATCAAGAGCATCATCAGTAGATCCAGAACACTAAACAACTGCATGTATCATTAAAAGACAGATTTAGATCAATTACAGAGAGTCTGTAAATCACAACCAATGTATAGGAGGCATGTGCCAATATCATTTCTTTTATCACAATATTGACCTCACCTTTTATCATGCTTTACAATATTATCACAATATTCTATTTTTAAAAAATATGACAGCATTAAAAATGTGTTAAGTCAAAGATTTCTGAATGTGGTTTGTTTAAACCGCAGTATGTGCGTGCAATATTTACAATCATTAAAAATAAAAATCAACTGCCCACATGATGACAATCACTGTTTATCAATATCATAAAGACTATTTGCTGCTCCAACATTAAATGCAGCATGGAACAAACCACTAATACATGTAATATACAAGCATTAAAAATATACACACTGCAATGAATCCTATATAACAAGCAGCTGCTTGGATGGCAGCCTATTATTACATTTTATTCACTTATTTATTTGTATGTTTTACTTCCTGTTCCTTTTGAATATTTTCTTTTTGCAATAACTGAATTCAATAAATGACTGTGCTTAAATTTTTTCCTAGCTTTTTTGTGGCACTGGTGTATTTTTGTCTGTTCCAACTTGTTTACAAACTTTAGGAAAACTAAACACTGTGAACAATCTTGTGGATCGTGATGTTATATTTCATTTCGCCCATCTTACATGCAGCAGAAAGGAATTTGACTTTGCAACGTCCCGTTTAGCAGACTGTATTCTTTAGTTAAATCCTATTCACAGCAAACCTTCATTCACTTCAGTAAAAGTTACAGTGATTAAATGTGACTTCCACTTGGCATTTCAGACACTTTGAAAGAACGACGAGTTCAAAGTCTGAAATAGTAAAAAAGAGCCTTTCATTGTTCCAGAGAGAGACAGTACAATAAACAAACACTGTCCTCCAGTCATGCAAATCCAATAAGCTGCATTTTGATTTTCATACAAGTGCTTGATTTAGATGAACTGAATATGCAGGACTGACAGTCTATCTCAGTGTTTGTTTAGAACCTGGAGCTCTGAGTAGAATTGGACTCCACAAATGTGTTCTCAGTGAATGGGAATGTCTGCGACTGCCACAGTTAGCAAAAATATCCATGTATGTGTTTATGTGTCCAAGAGGACGCATCTCACCCCACTCAGGATTCTTTGGTCTCTGCAGCAAGCGTGGTCCGCACAGGCCGATGAGCAGAGCTCCAATAGGGGCCGTTAAAAGGATGGACAACACGGCCACGGTCAGCACGTCCATTCCATACTGCTGCATCTGCTCCTCCTGCTTAGAGCGCGCCATGTCCAGAGCGGTTGAGCCAATAGCAGCCTGGGGAGAGAGTTTCAGCTTGCGATGTACTACAATGATAATTCGGGAGTCAGAAACAAAATTCAGGACACTCAGAACTGAAATCTAAAACTGACATTTTTTTTTAATTTGTTCGTATATTTTCTATTTAAATTGTTACAGATTAATTTTATATTTCACAGCACTGTATCAAATTATGCAGGAGTAATTTTGCTCTTGTGGACAGGATGCAGTAAGTGTTTATTTATTTTATTATAATTCATAACAACTAAATGAAACAACTGAAAAAAGGTAATGAAAAAAACGTTTATTACTGAGAAGTCAGTCCTTTTAATAGGACTAAGAACCAAGATACCTTTTTTGCCTGTAAAGAGTTCCTGGCACGTTCGAAACCATCAGTAAAGGAAAATGCTTGTTTTTACCCACCATGTCATAAATATTACAACAAGAATTCTTTTGCATGAATATTTTCAGTTTTCCTTACTACAACACAGTACTTTCAGTGCATGAGTGCTCATATTTCTCCTTTTAGTGGGTCATTTTTCAGAGGATACCTAGGTGTGTGATCAGCATTATTTAGCAAGCCAAGCTCTCCCTAGACTTGGGGGCATGGAAGTGAAGAATGTGGATTAATAGTATTGAAGAAAGTCCTTTATTTACCTGAACAGTGGCCTTAGGCATCCAGGCCAGAGCGATAAACAGCTTCTCTTTAAAGTTAAAGCCAGCGCACAGCACCATGAGGAAGGTGAAGAAGATTCGTACAGTCAGGGCGATGCAGAGGGCTGCTAGCCCCAGGCCTGAAAACACACACACACACACACACACACACACGTTTCCTGTGTAGCAACTGATAAACGTTCTCAGAACTATATAAAGTGTTAATTCAGTAAGACTGACTGCAACTGAAAGGCTCTCAGCCACAGAAACCAGTTCATTCATAGTATTACACTCAGTATTGTTAGTAAGTGAAAGCAACCAATATGGTGCATTTTATGTAAACCAAACAAGTGCACAAAAGATGATTCAAGTATGTTAGAATTGTTTAATGCACACTGGTTTGTGGTAACTTTTCGAAGTGGCCCAGTGAACGGTAATGTTTACAGTCCTTTGCTCAGAATCTTAAAGGGGAATTCCACCGATTTTTCATATTACTTGTCTAATTCAATCGTTCAGCTGTAAACAGAGTCATTTAGAGTGGTTTGTTGTGTGATGCAACATCCCAGAGAAACTTAGAGAGTAGAACTTTTCAGCGGTGGTGACAGAAACCAGACATCCAAAAATTTTAATGGCTCACAGGAGGTTTTAACATGAAATAGTTACAAATAAGCTGACATTGTTTTACGATGGTATAACTATTAGGTTTTGGCCCAAAACATACTTTTTTAAAAGCCATTCATGGCAGAGAGCTCTGCAGGGCATTGAAAGGCAAGATGGTGCCCAAAGATTTTTTTTTTCGTCTCAGAGTTACCACAATTTTACCACTATCAACTAGAACTGGGCGATATGGCCAAAAATGTTATCACAAATGTTACCCACTTTTTTCTTTCACTTTCACTGCTTGTGAATGCACTAATACTTAAATATGACTGTCCGAGCGCTGTAACAGCGCTTTAGTTCTGAGGATTGTGATTGTGATTTAACGCTGCTAAAGCTTGTTAGGATGTTAGTAAAGAGGTGAGTTCACTGTAGGACAGTATAGTTACTCCACTGATCTTGTCAGTCACACTCGGTCACAGGAGAGCAGGTCGCCGGTTGCTCCACTCAAACAGGGAATGTATAACTCCATGTTTCAGACGTTGCTAAAGACTCATCTTACTTGTGGCCCCCTCCCTCTCTAATCATGTAGAAAACTCGGAAGTGCGCCCTCTCCTGGAGACAGCACAGAAGTGTCACTTTCCTTACAGTAGAAAACGCCACCAAGGCTTTCACTAGAACATGGAAGTGTGAGAATGGTGTATTATATCAAACATTTATCGAACATGTCGTATCGCTCTACCGAGGAAAAGGTATATCGTGATAATTATCGTTATCGTTTTATCGCCCAGCCCTACTATCAACACATACAGAAACTCAGAATACACAAAGGTCTTTTTGGATGGTAAGTAAAATGGATATGCTGTAGACATCATGACCCCTGGCTCCTTTAACCATCATTAAGTTTGTCTACAATGCACCATTTAATATAAAACCACTCCGAACCACTAGCATCCCAACACATGAATTATTAAGGTTTATCTTTTCAGCTAGTTTGATTTCATGTGGTCCATTCACTCACCCACTGTTCTGGGGTCCAGAGCGCTGATGGTGATCTCAGCACCAATGAGCCCAAACAGCAGAGGCTGGAACACATCCCACGCTTTGCCCACAATGTCCTCTACTGGGGCCTGAACACAGACACAAAACACAGAGTACTGTCATTTAAAGAGACTCCAGTAATGATGCCAGCTCTAAATGCACTTCTCTCAAATGCACTTCTAGCTTGCAGAAACTCCAAAATAACTTGAACTCCATGCCAATTTGGTTAATTGCCTGAACCCCAGGCTTAGTATTCAGTTGTTAAACAGTAGGGAACTGAGAAAAATATTTTTTTTAATTTAAAAATGATATTGATATGTAAATATTTATAAAATGTGTATACTGTAAGTCCACTGTAAGACTAGTAGTTTACCTAAATTAATTAATGCTTTAACACAAAATGTCACACTGCAATACACATCACAAATCTTTGAATATTGCAATTAAATCGTAACATAGCTCAAGTGTTGCGATAATTTTGTAACCCCCTATTAAATGGCAATTACTGAGAATTATTCACCAACTACTGTCAATCTAAGGAAGAAGAAAGCCGTTTAAAGTCAATGTGAATTGGAAATCAAACACAGATTTTTTTTGTTGATGTGATGTACTCTTTAAGTTTAACAGCATATTTGAGGAGGAAGTCATGTCCTAGCTAATTACTTTATCCTACAGGATTTGAATGGTTCATGAAAAGTGGGTGTCAGAACATGGCGTCAGACCCAAAACCTAGTGATGCACTGTAACATAATCAAACATCAGAAGGTGTTCAGAGGTGGGCCAAAGTCACTACCTATCGTTCAAAGATTACAGAGAAAGAAGAATTGTGTCTTTTAACTGGTATGTAATAAATCGTGCTTAATCAAGGGATTAATGTCAGTAAGAAATGCCCTGACGACTTTTTGTGCACCTATGAATGTGTAAATGTGATTCAGTCTTAGCACAACAATGTACACTATATGGCCAAAAGTTTGTGGACATCACACCTTTTTGAGCTTGATGGACAACCCGTTTCAAAACCATGGGCGTTATGGACTTATGGAATATGGAATTGTGCCCTTTGGAGCTACAACAGCTTTCACTCTTCTGGGAAGGCTTTCCACAAAGTTTTGGACTGGGTCTGTTGGAACTTTGTGCCCATTTATTTGGATTTATTTATTCAAAAGAACATTTGTGAAGCAATAATTTTAAACCATAAGGCCTGGCTCACAATGGATGTTCTGATTCATTCTAAAAGTCTTCAGTGGGGGTGAGGTCAGGGCTCTGTGCAGGCCACATCAAACTCATCACACCATGTCATTATGGACCTCACTCTGTGCACCACACTTTGTTCCTTTGCCACAAAGTTGAAAGCATATAACTGTCTAAAATGTCTTTAAATGTTGTAGCATTAACATTACCTTTCACTGGAACTAAGGGGCCCAAACCCAGAAAAACAGCTCATTATCCCTTCTCCACCAAAGATTACTGTTGGCACTATGCATTCTTAGGGCTGGGCGATAAAACGTTAACGATAATTATCGCGAAATAACTTTTCCTCGATAGAGCGATACAACATGTTCGATAAATGTTCGATATAATACACCATTCTCACACCTCCATGTTCAGCGAAAGCCTTGGTGGTGTTTTCTACTGCAAGGAAAGCGACACTTCTGTGCTGTCGCCAGGAGAGGGCGCACTTCTGAGTTTTTCTACATGATTAGAGAGGGAGGGGGCCACGAATAAGATGAGTCTTTAGCAACGTCTGAAACGCGGAGTTATACATTCCCTGTTTGAGTGGAGCAACCGGCGACCTGCTCTCCTGTGACCGAGTGTGAGTGACGAGGTCAGTGGTGTAACTGTACTGACCTACAGCGAACTCACCTCTAACATCCTAACCAGCTTTAGCAGCGTTAAATCACCATCCTCAGAACTAAAGCGCTGTTACAGCGCTCGGACAGTCATATTTAAATTGCATTCCAAAGCAACAAAAGTGAAAGAAAGAAGTGGGTTCATGTAAATTACAGCCCTGATTTAAACGAAAGTAAACTGAGGAAGCTGTGAGGCATTGGAGAGCGGGAGAGCGCTATCTGTCCAGGCTAGCTGTTTTTAGCAGCTGGCTAACTTGAAGCAGCGCTTCATCACTCCACAACACGGAGAATTGATGATACTGTAGATCAAACATGACACAAAAGCACCGCTTTCAGTTTAAACGTACCTAAAAGGAGGACTCTGTTTGTCTGGTGTTGATATTTTGCGGCTCACCACTTAAACTACTACGATAGTATAAAGAAGTCCAGTCGTCGCTAGCTGGTGTCTGAATACTGTGATGTCATTTGTAGCGGGGTAGCCGAGCGCTCGTCACCAGCTAAAAATAATCTGTTTTCTTTCTTAAATTATGATTACTACAAAATAGCCATGCTTTTCCAGCTGGTAAAAACAGCTCACCAGACACTTTCTCCCACTCTCCCATGATAGATCTGTGAAATGTTCCACTGTTTGGCCAATGTTTGTTGTGTTCCGACCATAAAGGATAGTTTAAAAACAGCAATTAACCACCCAGGAGCAAAAAATCAGCCTTCAAACTTGAAAGAAATAATGATTTGACATTCATCGCGGTCTGTATCGATATCGAACGATATAAATTTTGTTTATAGTGATAACATTTTTGGCCATATCACCCAGCTCTATGCATTCTGGTAGGTAGCATTCTCCTGTCATCCATCAAACTCATTCAGTTTCATCCATCTGAAAGTCAAATAGTGAAGTGCGATTCATCACTCCAGTGAGCACATTTCCACTGCTCCAGCGTCCAGTGGCAGCGTGCTTTACCCCACTCCAACAGACGCTTGCCACTACGCATTGCAGCTGCTCAGCCATGGAAACCTATTTCATTGAAAGGAGTGAGAGGATAGGCGATTTTCTACACTACTTTCTTCAGCACTCTCTAACTCTGCTGTGAGTTTGCATGATCTACCACTTCGTGGTTGAGCTGTTGCTGCTCCTAGACAAGTCCATTTCATAATAACAGCACTTAAGAGTTGACTGGGGCAGAACTAGCTAGGCAGAAATTTCAAACAGTGACTTGTGGAAAAAGTGACATCCTATGATAGTACTACATTTAAAGCCACTGAGCTTTTCAGTATGACCCATTCTGCTGCAATGTTTGTCTATGGAGATCATTTTATACACCTGTTAGCAATGAGTGTGGCTGAAACACCTGAACTCAAAAGGAAAGGGGTGTCCACATACTATTGGCTATATAGTGTATCTGCCTATGTAGTTAAAACATTCTGACAGTCTGACTTTTAAAGCTGTAATACAGTAGAAATGTTTTCACACAGTGTAATGGGTTAACTAAAGCTGTTTCTCAGCACAGAGGCAAAAATGTTCTTTTCACACAGTGCATGTGACTAATCAGTAGAACAGCATGAGAGATGGGAAAAAGAAGGGAGTGGTGGTGAAAGTGTGTGGGAAAAAGAAGAGCAAGCCAAAAAGGAAGAAAAAAGCAAGGTCAAAAGGAAGAAAAGAAAGAAAAGAAGAATAAAATAGGACATTTTAGCACATGTAATGAAAATACTGAAATTCTCTTCAAAAATGAAGAAAAAATGGAAAGAAAATAGTATAATAGAGGTTTTGGAGAGGCTCTGACCTTGGCCTTTCTCCACCCCAGTCCAGCAATGAAGGCCAGCACCAGTGTACAAAGTCCTCCTGAGCCTGGAATACCCGCCACATTACTGCCAAACACAGCAAACACGGACAGACCCAATAGCAGGAACGAGCGCTTTACTGCTAAATCTTTCTGCAAGCGGGAGAAAAACACCAATACATAATCATACTGACACAAATATATGTATTTAGTTCTATGCTTTGAGCATAAAAGTGACAAAAGAGTGACAAAAATTATATAAACGAACTTCTGTAAATTCAGTAGCCGTAGCTTTTCACCATCATGTAGGTAAGCACACTCACCTGGTCTTTGCTGGGAAAATAATGAAGAAAGAAACCAAAAGCCAAACCAGCAGCCATCCCACCTAATACCTCCAAACCTCCTCGAAGGATGTTGAACCAGGTGGAGCCTACAGGGGGCGACAAAAATAACATTAACAGGAAGGTGGGCATTCTAACCAAACTATGTGCAATGTATATTAATAAATAACATTTAAATCTTGTTTAAATATTACTCCCCAGCAGACCTTTTTGGTGAGCTTAAAATAACATTCATGAGGAATTCCACCATTTTTTTCAGAATGTCATCATAATAATTCAGCAAAGTCATTCAGTGTAATTTGATGTGAAAGACAGAATTGTTCAGTGGTGGCGACATTAGCGAATTACATAGGCTTAAAACATATTTTTTTAAATACTTTCATGGTAGAGAGGTACATAAGTTTGAATAGTAAATAAAATGGCTATGTTTGCATTGTAGACATTAAGACCCCGGGGTCCTACCACCACCACTGTAAAGACGATCAGTAAGTTTCTCTACATTTTCACGTCAAACCACTCTGAGTGACTTTGTTTACATTGCAACGACTGAACTATGCAGAAATTTAGAGAACTGCTTGGAATTCCTCTTTAAAAAAAAGAACATAATTTCACCCCACACCTCAATAAACACCAAATTTCTTTGGTATCACCGTTCTTCTCTTTACCCTTTTGAGGTAAAACACTTTACCTGTAGCAAAAGCTATGCCCAGGCAGGTGGTAAAGCCAGTAATGGCTAGAATATCATCAAAGCTGCCGGCTGCCATCAACAGTGTGGGAACCCCCTGCTCTAAGCCATAACCGTCCTTCTGCAGCAGCAGCATGGAAGGAACTACCACTGCAGGAGACACAGCTCCCAGAACAAAACTGAAACAGGGAGCCAGGGGAAAAAGAACAAATCAGCCTCTACATGCTGACCATGACTCTGATTAACCTTAGCAAACTGTAACTGTACCTTTATTAAGCAAAACTGCTAAATAATAAAGCTAACGTTTACCAACTGTAACACCTGAATAGTAATATAGCTATATTAAACTCTTGACTGATAATCTTGCAGGTAATCTGAAGTATCACTCATGAGGTAAAACGTAGCACTACAGGCAAGAGAACTCCAGTAATCTTTGAAAGTTTTTATTCTGTCAGAATCACATTTACCCCAGTATGAAGCCCCAAATCCAGGGCAGGCCCATGAGGAAGTGGGACACCAGTGCCACAGTGGATGCCTCTATGAGGCAGGGCCCCACTGCCACACGCACACACACTGCTTTCAGCTTCTTGAGGGCCTGAAAGACAAAGACACACAGAATGAAGATTACTGGTGCATTCAGATGATATTCAACTTAAGTCAGAAAACACTTTATTAAAACTTAATTACCAGTTGTTTATGTTCAGCTGGTAATTTGACAACTGCTAAATCATCATGTCAAAGTAACAGGACTCGACCGACATGAAAATTTCATACTGTTTTTGTTTAAATGCAGGTTCATGTGGTTACAATTACAAATGACTGACCCTCTGTATTTATTTGCATATTAAATACTGTCCCACTGTTTTTGGAATTAAAGTGTGTGTATTGTTGGGATGGACCAAAGCAATGGTCAACCGTGTTCACATGGTGTTGGAATGAACTGGCATGTGACTGGTCACTTACTTTGCTACTTGTATTAGAACTGTCAGCTATTTTTCAGTTTTAACTGTCAGTTATTTACGTGCAACTCCTTTGTGGTAAACTCAGATCTTCACAAGTTACATGGACCATCCTAATAAATACTGGTGCTCTAACATTTTATGGGACGAGTAAGAGAATGAGTGTCTTACTGAGCCATCTAATCCCAGGCCAGCTCTGGCTAGAATAACAGCCAGTGCGATGTTCCTCAGGGAGGCTGACCATCTGAAGTCAATGTAGACTGCCTCGGTCACCACAGGGATGTTTCTGAGAAGGACCCCCGCCAGCAGCATGCCTGAGGACACACAAACACAGCAGTGAGAACCCAAACAAACTCTGGACTACTTGTTACACTTTTCCCACTGATTATAGCAAGTATGAGGGTACAAAAAGCAAATCAAACATAAATGAAACTTTGATATCACCCCAATATTATTCCTGAATGTGAGGAACACGTCTCAAATAACAAGAACTCTGGCAGCAGCCTGAGGTTTTACAAGACCTTTATGTGGGACGTAGAATTCACAAGTAAGACACGAGAACAGCCTGCAGTGAAATGAAAAAACAGAAAAATGAAGACAGGAATCCCTTAAGCGGCATGAACATAATTATTCTCTCACTGTGTTAAGTCAAAAATGAATGACTTCAGTACTCTAGTGAAGTTATTGGAAAATTCCAGAGAGTTTTGTCTTACTTACACGTCTCCAGGCAACCAAAGACAAAGAGCTGTCATGAAACGGTTATACAACTCAGCATATGTTTTAATATTCGGCTCTTACTGAAGGAAATATCAGCATGGAATAGAGACCCGTGGGTACCGGATTCAGAAGCTGAAACTCCTATCATACTGTACTGCCTGATCTTCCCATGTTGTTTATCTATATTTAATCTTTGTCTGAACTAACTCTTGGCAGGAAGAAAAAAGTAGCACCAAGTTCCGCACACTGACTGTGCTTCTCTCTGCATACGCTAAATACACTTATCCTTTTTAGTTGAATGCCTAAATCAGGGATGTTGCCTTTTGAGTCATGCTTAATGTAAAAATAACTATAACTATATATACCTAACTATACACACACACACACACACACACACACACACACACACACACACACTATATATATATATATGTATATTAGGGGTGAGAATCTCTAGGCACCTCACGATTCGATTACAATTCAGAGGGCTGCGATGCGATTATAAAACGACTATCGATGCATTTCGATGCATCTTTTTTTTCTATACATGATTTCTATTTTCTTACTGTCTGAGGACTCGGTACTTTTAAAACTAAGTATTTGTAATGATCCATAATGCATTCATGTCCAATATCTTTTATTAATAAAACGAATGGAAGTGATGTGGCAAGTGAACAGGAAAGCTCTCATTCACTGCTCTTGTTTAGAGACACTGTTGCCACTCATCTGCGATAAAATGTGCTGTTAGGGTGAAATAAGATCCAGTGGTAATGAATGACCACGTAGCACATTATAGCCGTCCTACCTGTTTTCTTTAGTGATTTCATAACTTCGGTTTTGGTCTCGTGGTAGAGACGGGGGGGGATCGCGGTGTCAGTAAAATACCTTTGAGACGGGGCGTGAGCAACATAGCGCAAATGCCCTGTTTCTCAACTACTGAGAACTGCCGTGCAGACTGCAGGTCACCTAGCAACGAGGTTTCGCCTGGCTAGTAGCAAACGAAAAGGAAAAGAGAAAGACAGACGAACATTTGGAGATGAATGGACTTATTTGCATTTATAAGCAACGTAGTTGGTTTCCTGATACGTTAAATCTGCAACGAGAGACTGTCAAACACTAAAAAGCGAAGATGAAGTCGCTTCTCTTTCTAATTTTCCCGTTCCACCTTAAATGGTGCCGCATTTACCTTTGGCACCTCAGTCAGAATTTAAGGTGGAACGGGAAAGCTCAGCAAGAAGCTGGCGAATGAGAAGCGACTTCAGCCTCGTAAAACAGCCGAAAGCTGAAAGACATTTTACAAGAAACTATTCAACTTTTGAGGAAAGGTTTTCTGGCGGAGATGGAAGAAAAGTGGCTATAGCTAAAGCTTAAAGCAGAGTACAGTAAGTCCGTGTTTTCGTTAATATTGTTTAGTCTATACTAGGACATTAACACATACTGAGACATACTGGACGTTAAATGTTGTGGCTCCCAAGGTGATTTGATTTATGTTAAAGGACAAAATGGCTCTTCTTATCATTTGTGACTCGTGATCTAACCTGGCTTTTAATGCAGAGGGAGCCGGTCGGATTTCTCGCTCATCCAGTGGTGTTTTTGTTATGTGCTGCCACAGACTGTCCAGGCGCTGCACTTACCCACTTCCAAGTTCCGTCAACATTATGCTATAAATTAAATATTTAGAAAATCGATTTTTGACGTTGAATGAATCGATTTAGAATCGTGCACGTCCGCATCGCGATGCATCTAAGAAACATTTTTTTCACGCACCCCTTATATATATATATATATGGTTTCTTCTTTGCATTTTAGAGTTTTAACTTGCTGTTTTCACAGCCTGTGGTTTTTAGAAGTGTTCCTGAGCCCATGCAGTGATTTCCTCTACAGAATCATGTCTGTTTTTAATGCAGTGCCACCTGAGGGTCCAAAGATCACAGCCAGCATATACTGGTTTTTGGCCTTGTCTCTGAGATTTCTCCAGATTTTCTGAATCTTTTAACATTTGATATGTTGTCTTTGCACTATTTTCAATTACATATAGGGTTTAAATGATTTGCACACCATTGCATTTTGTTTTTATTTACATTTTGCACAGCAAAACAACTTTTTTGGAAATGGAGTTGTATTTTGCACACAACAAATATATTATATTTACTTCAGGTGTTAAAAATTATTACTATTAAAAGTGAAGGGACAATTCAGAATAATAAGCCATTGTTAACTTAAACCGGGTATGGTAGCTTGTCCAACTTATTTGCCATAGTGTTTACAAAAGAAAGCCTTTGTGGGCACAGCATGAATAGGTCATTAATACAGTGTCTTGTTTTTAAGTAAACAACGCATTAATAAGAAATATCCATGCATTCATTTCTCCATTGGCTTTGTCAGCACAGTAAAAAACAAAAAAAAAACAAAAACACAAGCCACACAGCTCTCAAGCCTGGTGGGCTCAGAGTGCTAAATATCAAAGCAGCACAAACTGCCACTCCCAGCGCTGCTATCTTCAAAACTCTGCTATCAACACACATCAAGGAGTGAGTCATGGGCCAGAAAAAACCAAAGATATATCAGAAAGTGAGAGAGACAGACAGGAAGAAACAAATGAGAGGCAGCAAAGGGGTCTTACCCAGTAGAGGAGGGATGGGTGGTAGATTGGGGATGCGAATGAGCCCCACCAGCTTTCCTCCAGTGAGAGCGCAGATAAAAACAGTAACGATGCCAAACAGATTCCCTCCAGGGAGACACTCTTTCTCGGTGATGGACCACACGACCCCGAAAAGCAATGCAGCCATAGACACTACACAACACAAACAACAACAAATGTAAGGCTAATTCTAATTCTCATGTTTCACCTAACACAGGGGCGTCAAACTCAATGAGTAAAAGGGCCATGTTAGAAAATCTTAACAAATCTGTGGGCCAGAGGAAAAAATGTTTTCATTTCATTTTTGTTGTGTTATAACCCAAACTGGCCAATGTTCATTCAAAATACAAAAAAAAACTTCAACAGTAAAATATAGGCACATACAATAGACCTTGAAATATTACATAAACACATTAAATATTCAAAATGTAAATGTCCCTAGGAGCTCTGTCTTTTAAACCTACATATCTACTTGAAATAGACACCTGGCATCCTTCCGTTTTTGCAAGTTCATTCAGACTTGGGCTCAATTATTATTTCTGAGCTGCTGAGCTAACAAAGTGCTTATATTGGTTGAACTGCAGCTGAAATGCATTTTGGTGATATGACTGGTGTGGAACTGGATAGAACTGTGTAGATCTGAGGTGTAACTGCTGTCCCATAGCTTGTTGTTGTGGTAGGAGAGTCAGAGTGCACATAACACTGCAGTGCATGCTGGGAAATGTAGTGCAGTGCATTGTGAAACAGGCTAATATTAATAGAAAATTAAAAATACTTTTGCACGCTGGATAGCATTGTCTCACAGGCCTGATCTGGCCCGCAGGCCTTGTGTTTGACACATGGAACCTGATGTAAGACATCAGATATAGCAGGCTAATTTCTGACACTGAGGCAGGGGTGTTCAGCCTGGGGGCTTGGGTTCAGCACAGTGTACTGACTACCTTGCTCAAACACACCTGATTCACATGCTGGTGCACTTAGTGACTTTTTCTTCACCTACAGAATGTGCTTGATTGTTGTTGGCTTCAGCTGCAAGTGTTACTAAAGACAGAGGAGATCACCCTTGAGTACTTAGACCACTGAAGTTCTGTCGTCATGCCCATATTAGAAACTAACTCCAGATTTCTTAGGGTTAACTCGTCCCCAGTGTTCCCTGTATGTGCTCCAGGCTCACCTTTGGTGATAATGGAGGCGAGCAGGCCCCGGGGCGGGCAGGGGCACTGCCTGCGCAGCCACCCGCAGCATTTGTGTGGTGGGTCAGTGTTAGTGCAGGCGTCCACTGAGTGCACCACTCGCGGGATGAACACCGTCTCCTCAGTTACGGTGGTGCTCGGGCTGTCGGGCCTCCGGACCAACACCTGGAGCGTTTGGTTGACTGAGAGGTGATGCTAGACAGAAACCATATGAGATGTCAACAAAAAACAAACTCAGCCATTAAACCGAAACAGCTCTTCAGGGAACAAAGCAGGGGAGATAAGGACCACACAGTGTACAGTACACAAGTTGATTAAATCCTACAACAGGATATCAGAAAGGGTATTATCAGGTTATATCAGCAGAGCCAAAACCTTCTGTTTGAACTGCTGTGTTTGTTTCCCACACCCATGCTAGACTGCACGGCAAGTTCTGACAGGATAATATAAAATAGTTGCGCAAAAGTAACAATAATTATACTAGCAACGATTAGATGAAACCCAAAACACATAACAGATTGAAGGCCACTTTAAGGCCATTTTAAATTTGTCATGAAAGTTCCAGAAAATGTACACCACACGTCCAAAAGTTAGACACCACTTCTAAATAGTGAATTCAGCTACTGTAAGGTGCACCAATTACTGACACAGGAGTTCAACTGAACGTACACAGGCTGTATGATCTCCATAGAAAAGCACTGCCAAAAGAACGGGATGCTCCAAAGCAGCTGGATACTGGCCTAATGCTTGAGGTGTATGAAGACCCCCAGCACTGGGCTGTGAAGCAGTGGACCAGCATTCTCTGCATTGATAGAGCACCAAATAATATCTCTGGGATGAGTTGTAGTGACCAGAACTAATCAACTAGACATCTAAACAAGTCTAGTGAAAAGCCTTCCCAGAACAGTAAATGGGGGCAAACTCCCTTTTAATACCCATGATGTCAGAGAAAACACTGGCCTCTACAAAACGTATGGACATATATATATATACAGTTATCAGAGTAACTTACTTCAGCATGGTTCCCCACCACTGGACATTCATCTTCAGTCCTCTGTGAACAGACGGAGCGAGAAGATTGCGGTCTAGACTGGGCATCGTCCATGGCATGGCAGGCTTACTTCATCCTTCAGGTAGTGCACTGCCCAGTAATGATCTGCATTCCTGCTGCTGCCCACTAACTGGGCGTTCACAAAAGCTGCACGAGTGAAAGGATGTCAGTCATTTGTCAAAGACTAAAAAATCAACTTTCCAGTCCCAGAGTCCTGCCTGCAAAAGCACAACAAAGGTCATTTACATATATCAGTCTTGAAGACAACAACAGCCTGGGATCAAGATGGGCCCTTTAAATTCTGGTGAGAACTATAACTCCACTCTCGACTGAGGTGTAGTCACCACATATGCCTGTATACACACTGTAGAAAACGCTAATATACTACTGTAAACACGCTTTGGTAGTCTGTTCTGAACCAGTATTGTTGTTGTTAGTCAGCTATGACATATGCATTGCAAACTGGGTAACTTCTTAATTCACAATGGCTAATCCGATTCTGACAAGACTACTCACTAATCAACTTGTGTCCTTATAGTGGGAGACCATATGGCACAGTAGCTGTGAGAGACAAGCTGTTCCTTTGCAGGGTAAAGCTAAGCAGCGTGTTAGCTGGCTATCTTAGTCGTTTCAGTGAAAAAGAGGCTAATTTACTGAACCGTCTTTAATACAAGGTTTATCTCTCACCTGGCTTTTTAAATGTAATTCGTACAGTAACTGTTAGCTAACTAGCCTGCTAACGTTAATGTTTGTTCAGTCTGGACGAAGGTGAAGTCTCCTTTCGCGACTGTCCCCGTTCCACCTTAAACGGTGCAGTAGTTCAATGCTGGTGTCTGAGCTATCAGAACCTAACTGTTTCACCATTTAAGGCGGAACGGGGACATTCGAACAAGAAACTAGCGAACAGGAAGCCAACTTCAGCCTCATTCAGTTTGGTCTGTTTGTTTACCTGGACTATTTCACAGCTAACAGCTAAAACTGTGCTGTAAACATATATTCGTGTGGTAATAAATGCCAAAACGTCCTTACCAGCGTCTCTGCCTTCCTCCTTAAGCAACGTTATGGTAACCGTAATGTGGACCGAACAAGCCGCGGATAACGGATTTGAATCACAGTTACGTCTTAAATCTATCTCTACCTCCCTACGTAGTGCACGACCCCCCAGTTCCCTAGGAAAATTTTAAACTGGGAGACCGTAGGAAAAGATGGAGAGCCCTTAGTCATCTTACTATGTAGGGCACAGGACTGCGATTTGAGACACAACCCCAGAAGGGAGCCGAGTAAAAAGAGATTAGCCAGTGGATAAATTCACTAGTTATCTACATTGTCAAAACGCGTGAAGAACGATGATTAAAATGAAAAACATGTTCATTAAAAGAGCGTATCACAAAATATTTTTATTACAAATTTGCATTTGCTAATCAATACATTATGCCAAAATGCAAATTCCGTTAACGTGAAGAATGAAGACTAATCATTCGCACAAGTGTTTTCTTGTGTGTGGTGCTTTCCTTCATCATTAATGAATTATTATTAAATGCCATGTAATTAAGTCTGTAAATGTTCAATATGCATCCATTCTTAGCAAACAGTAAAACCAGAATGACAAACATAACCATTAAAAGCAGCATTAGTTCAAAATCAGCATTCATACTCATTCATAACTCATTCATTTTAAAGTGAGACAGACTGACATGCTGTGCTGTTAGTGATTTTTATCTATGAGAGGACACGTTTTGGACGTGTTTAAATCAAAGATATAGCAGAATCATATTCAAGTCAACAGATGTCCCTAATTTGAAAGAAGTGCAAAACATTCAGAGGCTCCATCCTCCATCGATGATGTGCTCCGTTCCAGTCACATAGGCAGACTGCAAAAAGACCACATTCGTTTTAGTGTTTTAAGATTATTAGACAAGGAAAACTGTCAACACTCTGGCAGTAGCAACACATTTAACCATCAAAGCATTGAAACAGTCCAAACTTAAAGGGCCCATATTTTACATTTTTCGTAATTTATTTGCCACTTATGAGATTCATATTTTTAATGTACCCAAAACAGGCATTATTCAATTTTACATTACCATTTTTCAACTTCTTTTTACTCCCTAGAACCAAACAGGCTATTTTTTTGTTGCTGTGCCTATAATAAATACACCAATCAGGCATAACATTTATGACCGCCTCCTTGTTTCTACGCTCATTGTCCATTTTATCAGCTCCACTTACTATATAGGTGCACTTTGTAGTTCTACAATTACAGACTGTAGTCAATCTGTTTCTCTGCATACTTTGTTAGCCCCCTTTTACCCTGTTCTTCGGTGGTCAGGACTCCCACGGACCCTTACAGAGCAGGTACTATTTGGGTGGTGGATCATTCTCAGCACTGCAGTGACACTGACATGGTGGTGGTGTGTTAGTGTGTGTTGCGCTGGTCTGAGTGGATCAGACACAGCAGTGCTGCTGGAGTTTTTAAACACCTCAGTGTCACTGCTGGACTGAGAATAGTCCACCAACCAAAAATGTCCAGCTGACAGCGTCCTGTGGGCAGCATCCTGTGACCACTGATGAAGGACTAGAGAATGACCAACACAAACTGTGCAGCAGCAGATGAGCTATCATCTCTGACTTTACATCTACAACGTGGACTGACAAGGCGGGAGTGTCTAATAGAGTGGACAGTGAGTGGACACAGTGTTTAAAAACTCCAGCAGCACTGCTGTGTCTGATTATACCTCAATCAAAAAGCAGTCTGGAATTAAACACTCCTTGCAAAACTGCTTTAAGGTGATGAATGAAGACGATGAGTGGTTGTGGAATTATTTTTTTCTTTTCTAATCGAAATCTCACACTGTGTGGGCTAATTTAACACACTAGCACATTTCCAATGCCTTCTATTAGCCAAAGTTGCAACATTACTTGCTCTTTAAAACTGGCATTTTGCATTCTTAAAGGGGCCATAGCAAACTTCTTGTATTTTAATTTTCCCCTTCAAGTCCTTTTATGAGTATTGTGGTGTTTCATGTACCAAAACAGGCATAATTCATTTTTACATGACATTACATGTTACTGATATATGTAAATGAGTGCTATTCTGATTGGCTGCCCTCTAGTGTGCCTTATTCGAACAGCAGTCCAGGCTGAAACACTCCTCATAACTTGAGCTAAATGGCTGTAAGCTGAATAGATGGATATACAGTCAGGACCGTAAGTGACACAATTTTTGTAATTTTGCCTCTGTACACCACCACAATGGATTTGAAATGAAGCAGTCAAGATGTGATTGAAATGAAGACTTTCAGCTTTAATCGAAGGGGTTTATATAACACTGCCTCCATCATGTTTGACAGATGATGTGGTATGCTTCAGATCATGAGTCCTTGCTTTCCTTCTCCATACTCTTCTCTTCCCATCATTCTGGTACAAGTTAATCTTGGTTTCATCTGTCCAAAGAATCTTGTTCCAGAACTGGGCAGGTTTTTTTTTAGATGAAGTCAAATCTGTCCTTTCTGTTCCTGGGTGTTGCCTGTGGTTTGCATCTTGAGGTAAACCCTCTGTACTTAGAGTCATGAAAGTGTCTGATGACTTTGATAATGATATGCCACCCTCCTCTAAAATGTCCTTGACTTGTCTAGATGTTGTTTAGGGGTTTTTCTTCACCATAGAAAGAATTCTGCAATCACCCATTTAGTTGTCTTCCGTGGTCTTCCAGGCCTTTTGGTTTTGCTGATCTTGCCAGTGCATTCCTTCTTTTTCAGAAAGTACCAGATTGTTGATTTAGCCTCTCCTAAAGTTTCTGCTCTCTCTGATAGGTTTGTTTTGTTTTCTCAGCTCCTTTCACTTGCATTGACACCTCTTTGCATATTGTGAGTTCTCAGGAACGGCTACCAAATGCATATTCAACACTTGGAATCAACCCCAGATTTTTTATCTTCTTAATTTATCATTAAAGAACAAGGGAAGAGGCCACACCTGAACATGACTGTCCAATTACTTTTAAACATGTGAAAATGGAGGGACTATGTAAAAATGGCTGTAATTCCTAAACAGTTCATGCAAAATTTAGTTTAACCCCTTACATTAAAGCTGAAAGACTATACTTCAATCATACCATTGATTAATTTCAAATCCATTGTGTTGGTGTACAGAGGCAAAATTACAAAAACTGTGTCACTGTCCAAACACAAGGAAATTATTTTTTCAATTTAATGGGCCCTTTTAATTAATATCGGTCTTTAATTAAATAACGTGAATCAAGTTAAGCACTACATTAAAAGTAAAGGGCAATGAATGATATTTAATTACGCTCATACTCATTTTGGTATAGGTATAGCCTTAGCATTCAGTGGGAGTGCACATACTGTGCTCACATTATTTACATCATACAACTGCAATGCAGACTGGCCAAAATCTAAATAACAAATCGGCCATTTGCTGATCACGTGTTTTGAGCAAAAATCTAGCAAAAATTTATCCTGACTGATTCTGACTATGCATCCCAAAGTGACAAGTGATTCTGAGGAACAATCTACAGCTTGCTTAGCACTGAGCATGTGCTCACCTCGTCCGAAGCCAGGTAAACACACAGATGAGCCACTTCTTCTGCAGTGCACATCCTGCCTGTCTTCTGCCTGGCCATGAAGTCCTTAAACGCCTTAGAATGGAGGATGATAAACAGACATGAGGTTCACAACAGGATGCAGAAAAGCTAACCTTGCTCTTTACTAATGAACATTTGCTTTTCATTAAGTGCATGTTTGCTTTTTATGAATACTATCTGGTCACCATACATGCTGTAAACAACACTCCTCATCACTTCAACCTGAATGGGCAGGGCTAACCTGCTATAGGATTAATAAGTACATGTGTTCATGGTTATGACATCACAACCACAGACTGTTAGTTTTTATATATATGCACCGTATGGACAGGGGACTGAATGTTAGGTTCTGAAACAATATTTAAACAGTACTTCAAACTCTTTTATTTGAATTAAGCAAGGACGAGATCTGATTTCGTTTAAGACATAGATGTACCTGCTCTGGATCAGGCCTGCCCTGGATTCTTTCCCTTAATGATGGTGTGTCTACAGTCCCTGTAGAGAGAAAAGGAGTGAATTACAGTGCTGTAACTTAAAGGAAAGCTAGTGATGAGCAAGCGTAAAATGATCTCATATTAAAGAGAAAGCACTAAAATGACACAAAATATTCCTATATTCTTTAGCAAACTACCAGGGCAGATGCAGTTGCAGCGGACGCCTTGCTCGAGGAAATCAGCAGCTACAGACTTGGTTAACCCAATGACAGCAGCTTTAGATGTGCTGTACACACATCTGTTCACAACACCTAGAAAAAACAGTTAGGAATGAACCATCACACATTGGCTAACGACAATCAGCAGATCAGAATGGCTGAAATGTAGAAAAACAATAAGCCGATGTGAAAAAGCTGGTATTATTACACTGAATTACACATATAAAATATACAAGCATGCATAAAACAAATTACCTTTGATGCTAGATGCCACAGATGACATATTAATGATGTTCCCAGACTTCTGGGTCAGCATCTGTGTGGATAAAAAATGGATCAATCAATCATACTAGGGGAACGCATTACGAGATCCAGGTCCAATTTATCACAGTCATTAAGCAAAATACATGTACATTTTGTTCAGATACAACTCATTTTTGCCTTAAGTATATTTTTAAGTATGTCTGTGTTCCTTCAATAGCAGTGAGGGTCACTGCAACCTGGCAATTTGTCCTTGTTTCTGTTTTCCAGTTTGTAAGAGGGATTAGGAGCTGACCTTTCTGTTGCACTCCTAATCCCACAGAGCAGAAAAGACAGCCAAAAAAAACCTGTGTGTCTGAATGAGTCAGTATCGTGCACAGAGATAAGTGCAGACATTGAGAGAGGGGCATATGTTCTGAGCTAATCCAGTAAAGAGAAGGACGAGGTCACCTTGGGCAGAAAGGCCTTGATCATCAGGTACATGCTGCGGACATTAAGGTTCATGGTGAAGTCCCAGTCCTTCTCCTCGCAGTCCAGGATAGTGCCGTGATGAACAAATCTGGGGGGAGTCCATAGAGGGTCAGGAGAATTAGAAGGCAGAGGATGAAACTTATACTCAGAACACAGTGAAACATGGTACTAGGTGAGAGTCTCTGAGCTAGCTGAGCATTTCTCTTGATGATAGTTGGGTGGTGAAACATTACAACACTCATTAATATTGTTTTTCTCTGCCACCGATGCACAATGATATGATGAATCATGCTTAATATGAGCAGCAACATGAGCAAATAGGGTACAAAATGTCTACTGTAATTTCAGAAACAGTGTACTGTTGTGGCTTTCAGTTAAAATGAGGAAGCTGACAAAGAAGAAAACCATCTTGTATGTTGTATGTTAAGGTTACACTCAAAGCTAATGTAATGAGGTCAGTTATCAAGTTCCTAACTTCGCTATAACTAGTCAGTGCAGAATTACAGGACATTTGTTTATCCTCCATGAGAACACAACACATACAATACACATATTTACTGTTTATTTGCTGAGTTGAACACATTAGCCAATAAAAAAAAAACAGTTATTTTATATTTTATATTTCATTTTCCAAAATGTTGAATAAAGCAAATGAATAGAAACTGTGCAATAAAATTTGCTGAAAAATACCACATTTAAGTTTGTTCTCTGCAGAGGACACATTAACTTACTTTCACTTAGAAAATGTACCAAACCTTCAAACTTTTGCACATGACTCTATTCTAGTTCTAAAGGTTTTTAACAGATGTATTAATGATCTAAAGTTAAATGTATAAGAGGTATTCTAATATGCTAGTTGTTTGCTTTGTTATTATTAGTATGAAACGTAAGAAGCTGTAAAAAAAAATCTAGAAATTTTAGGTTTCCTAAAATGTCTGTGAAAACTGTATAACATTAAAAATGAGAATATAATTAAATTAAAATTTAATGAATATACAGCATGCCTCATGTTTGAAAATCTTGAGGCACATAAATTGGAAATAGTTAAAGTACTTTAATTTTAAATCATGTAAAACTTGCTCATACTTAGTAATATACTAATCGTACAGTAACAGTGACATAAAAACTCAGTAATAGAACCCCTTGATGATTTTAAGAGGGTGTTAAAACAGGAAAGTACTAAAATGTGCAGAGCAGGGGCCTCCAGGGCCAGGAGTGGAAAACACTGCTCTTTCAATACATTAAGATATTATTGTATACAATATAACAAATATACAAAAAAAGAGCTGATTTTACTAGGATTCTATGATGCATCTTTGTGTTTTCGTTGTATATTTAGTGTATTTGGTGCAGAAGTACAATAAAAAAACCAATACAATCTTAATTACATACCATTATAATATGCTGTATTTACATCTATATAATAGCGTGTAATCACTGACCAGTGTCTGGTCCTATAAGGTAATAAAATAAAGTTGAAAAAAAAAAAAAATTCATGGATCTAAAGTAACTACCCTGCCACGTTGAAAAGCACATCAATGTGGTCAAACTCTTTAGCCAGTGCCTCCACTTGGTCCTTTTTGGTCACATCAAGCACTTTGGTCTTAATCCCTACAGAAAAAAAATGAAGGAAATGTAAAGAAATCAGTTGAAAACATTTTCACACTCAGAAGCACATAGAAAAGGAGATCCATCACAGGGAAATAATAGGATTAGAGGGGATGAGAAAAGGGCACACACAGAAAACTAAGAAGTGGATCACTGACCTGAAACAACATCATAGGATAGAAAAATTCAGCACATACAGTTATTCAAGTTCAATGAGTACAAACTGGATTAAGTTAAAGATCACGTATGACAGCGTGATGTTCATCACGCGGTTTTCTTTTACAACCGACACAAATACAGACTGTTGTCATTTAGTCATTTGGCACCAGTTTGCCTTGTAATCTTCATGTGGCGTGTGTATAAGGTAGCCAGTTATTTGCCATTTGTCACAAATAAGAATATCCAAAAAAACACATATTTTAATGCACAGTACAATAGTGAAGACATCAGAACTAAACAAAATTACTACAATCAGAAATGCCGTCTTTGTGCCAAATAAGGCTATTGTGGTAACCATTGTCACAACAACTCTGACTGGCTCAAATGCATTAACAGAGCTCAGGAAGTGATTAGGATTATTTAGCGATTCAATACAGCTGTATGTAAAAGTTTTAACACTTCTGGTCAAACATGTTCGATGAGAGTAGGTTAATGCGTCTTCAGGAAACATACCTAAATGTAGCATTATTTTCTGCAGATATATTTGAGCTTAACATATTGGGGAAAAAAATAAAATACAAAAAAATATATATATATATATTAAATGTGCCTTAACTTTTGTATGGGTCTCATTTTATGTTTTATCTTATTCCATATATTTGCTAAACATGTTAAATTCAGCAAATAAACAGTAACTGGGCATTAAACTGTGCAGAAGTGTGTTATTTGTAGAGGATGTGTTAATTTATTTTTACTTTGTTTTGATAAAAATAAAACATGTAATTTTAACCAGCTGTGTTCAAACCTTTGCAAATGACTGTATATAGCTATTACTGTGCTGTGGAAACAGTACAAAAACAGCAACTACCATGTAAATAGTTAATTCAATCTCATTTGAGTTCTCAGAATTATGAATCAAACCAAAATAATCAAATAAATCAAATTAGAGAAATTTAAGGTTTCATGATTCACTGAATCATTTTCTAAAGAATCGTAACTAAATTGAATCTTTGAATTGAATTGAGTTTATTGTAGCATTTACACCACTACTGTATAATGCAAACTGTTAACTGAAACCAAAACTAAGTAACACTGCACATAGCAAATAACAACTTCTTCTTCTTCTTGTCTTTTAAGGTCTTTTTACCAACTTGTATCAGTAGATGGCAGCACTACTCTACCTGGAGTGCCATCCAGTTCTTTCAGTTTCTCTCCATTGATGTCCGTAGCCGTGACCTGAGCTCCTTCTTTAGCAAATGCCTGGAAAAAAAAATGCTCATGTTTAAAATCAAGACCATGTCTAAATTTCATGCAATAAGAGACAGAAATGTGAGCAATGTGATACACAGTATGTCGCTGCTTTTTGTGGCTAGGAGCTAAAAGGGACACCTTTAGCTTTCATGATGACTACCCTACAAAGGATCTTGTGAAAAGCAATGGAATTGACAGCTCAATCCATTTGTGCTTCGAATGTAATTACAAACTGATTCTTCTTCCTCCAAATGCATTTTAAATAAATTACCTGAGCAGCGTGGCAGGCTAAGAGAATGAAAAAGCCACCATGCATTGGCTATAACATAACACCCCCACCCCACACCTCAGGAAAGAATCACTTTCCTTTGATCTTTCTTCACAATCCTCCAAATTGCCATGCACGCCATGTGCTAAACTGCAGCCGTTCTGCTACCAGCCAAACGTCTGGACATGTCTGATTAATTGTACATTTTTCATAAGGTAAAGGCATTTTGATCTAAATGCTTATGTTTAAATCCTTGAATCTATTTACACGGCGAATACAATTATGAGGCCGTCGGATGAACAGCATCAGAGCTAACTAGCTACCAGCATATGTGTATCTTCTTTAAGCCTGAAAAGCATCCCAGCAGGCATGTCACAAAGCCTGGGAGAATGCCAAAAGAGTGTGGAAAGCAGCATCAAGACAAAGAAGGGCTACTTCGAAGAATCTAAAATAGGCAATAGTTTTAATGTCTTTTTGGGCTCTGTAGAATTCCTTCTATCGCTGTTGTCGGAAGAAAACCTCGTATCTCCAAAATGATAACTTTACAGGCAAAAGACCAAAACAGAGATACGAGGTTTTCTTCTGACAGCAGTGATATGTTATTTTATAGTTCTGATGTCTTTACTAATGTTGTAAAATAGCAAAAACAAGAGACGCGTTCCACAGCCTAGGCTGTAGCCGAGGTAGGGGTCCTCGGTAGGACTGTCCTGTGAAGACTCCTCCTTAGTAGCCTATTGGGCACACAAATAGAACCGTCCTAACGAGGCTCTTGCATTTGTAGCGCAGAAATGGAAGAGATGTTCTTATGTAGCACAATGAACTGCATATATACAAATACTTCTAAATGAAATACAATATATGGATGATACACAATATATGGCTTAATACGCTTTAACTAATCAGTGATTTTAAACTTTATAAGGTAACGAAGACAAATTCAAGAAAGGACATGCATACCATGCTGGTCTAAGTGCTGGTTTAGATGGTCACCTAGCATGGCCATGCAAGCTGACTAGCATGCAAGCATTCAAAACACAACATACACAGGTTCTGCTGATGGTGGCCTAATAACTTTCATTGCTGCTGACCAGCATAAAAACCACAACATATGCTGGTTTTGCTGGTGAGCAGACATGCAGGTCTATGCTGTTTTTTTTTCTAACAGGGAGGCTAATGTAGCTAACAAACAAAGGAAGCTAGTACCTCAATAATTAGCACTGTGCTGCATGCTTCATCACATACTTGTTCAAACTGTGTTTAGCTGTGAGGTAAAAAGACTTATGTGGTTTCTGATACTGTATACCATACTGTTATCTATATAAATGAACAAATACAGAAGATTGCAGACTTCAAGATGGCTTCTGCTGTTTTTAGCATTTTTAGCTTACTTTTGTCCATTTTCTAGATAGCAGTACGCAACACAATGTCAGCAACCACATTAGTAAGTCTATTTGAGATTACTTAACAAATTAGCGGTTTTTGATGATTAGCAGTTTATACAATGCTAACTGATGACTATAAGCTGTCCATCACTTGTTAGCTACATTAGGCTCTAAAGAACAAACGTCAGATCCTAAACATGTCTTGGCTGAGGGGAAGATTGTGTAAATTTCATTCTTCAGTGAAGCTAAGTAAGGTTTTGGAGTGTGGGCTTGCTAGTGAAAATGCCTTGCTTTCACAGCCTTTATATTGAACGGCCAGCAATTTGCTGCTGAGCCTGAGGCAGTGGTAACCTCACTCTGTCACTTCCATTATTTAACACACAAATTTAGCTGTAATGGATTCTGACTGATTCATGTAACATGATACAGCAGAACCAGCTCCAGTAGCAGAGTGGAATAAAATCAAAGTACTTCTAGGAAAGTCTGTTCACTAGGCAGTTGTCTTTGCAATGCCGCAGGGCAGTTACTTCCACTCATGCAAGACCAGACTACAGTCTGTTTGAATGGAGAGAGACCAAAATACTTGAAACTGAAGGTCAAATTACCATTTGAAAAACATATTTAAAATCACTGGTAAAAGCTGACAAAAAAGAAGAAACTTTGCAGCTTTCAATGTAGGCTCAATTATGCACAAAAAAATTGTTTTTCCCGC